>NW_028276600.1:0-89489 GCF_052056855.1 Sturnus vulgaris
TAATCGCTCCTTGAAAGGCGAGCGAGAGCGTCCTTCCGGGTGCATTGCACTGAGTCGAGTGCTCGCTCGGGGCTTTGCTCTCGGGGCCAAGGCAAGAGGGCGTGCTTGCCCGCAGAACTGAGAACACGCTGTTGGGCAGAGCTGCAACTGACCGCTGGAGTTCAGCTCTCGCCGGACGGCAGAAGGCGAAGAACGAAGCCGCTTGCGAGCGGCGCAGTGCAGCGAAGAGCTCTCCGAATTCGCCGCTAGCTCCACGGTCCTTCTCAGCTGCGAGTAGCAGCGCTCGCAGTACACAGGGCTTCGCAAGGCCCGAAGACCCGGAGGGAAGTATCGCACACGAAAATGTGCCAGGACAGAGACGTGTTCTACGTTGTCCCTTCTCGTCATGCAGTTTGTGCCTCTGCTGCTTCTGCTGTTAGGAATCGCTCCTTGAAAGGCGAGCGAGAGCGTCCTTCCGGGTGCATTGCACTGAGTCGAGTGCTCGCTCGGGACTTTGCTCTCGGGGCCAAGGCAAGAGGGCGTGCTTGCCCGCAGAACTGAGAACACGCTGTTGGGCAGAGCTGCAACTGACCGCTGGAGTTCAGCTCTCGCCGGACGGCAGAAGGCGAAGAACGAAGCCGCTTGCGAGCGGCGCAGTGCAGCGAAGAGCTCTCCGAATTCGCCGCTAGCTCCACGGTCCTTCTCAGCTGCGAGTAGCAGCGCTCGCAGTACACAGAGCTTCGCAAGGCCCGAAGACCCGGAGGGAAGTATGGCACACGGAAATGTGCCAGGACAGAGACGTGTTCTACGTTGTCCCTTCTCGTCATGCAGTTTGTGCCTCTGCTGCTTCTGCTGTTAGGAATCGCTCCTTGAAAGGCGAGCGACAGCGTCCTTCCGGGTGCATTGCACTGAGTCGAGTGCTCGCTCGGGGCTTTGCTCTCGGGGCCAAGGCAAGAGGGCGTGCTTGCCCGCAGAACTGAGAACACGCTGTTGGGCAGAGCTGCAACTGACCGCTGGAGTTCAGCTCTCGCCGGACGGCAGAAGGCGAAGAACGAAGCCGCTTGCGAGCGGCGCAGTGCAGCGAAGAGCTCTCCGAATTCGCCGCTAGCTCCACGGTCCTTCTCAGCTGCGAGTAGCAGCGCTCGCAGTACACAGGGCTTCGCAAGGCCCGAAGACCCGGAAGGAAGTATCGCACACGAAAATGTGCCAGGACAGAGACGTGTTCTACGTTGTCCCTCTCGTCATGCAGTTTGTGCCTCTGCTGCTCTGCTGTTAGGAATCGCTCCTTGAAAGCGAGAGCGTCCTGCTCCGGGTCGCATGTGCTCGAGTGCTCGCTCGGGACTTTGCTCTCGGGGCCAAGGCAAGAGGGCGTGCTTGCCCGCAGAACTGAGAACACGCTGTTGGGCAGAGCTGCAACTGACCGCTGGAGTTCAGCTCTCGCGCGACGGCAGAAGGCGAAGAACGAAGCCGCTTGCGAGCGGCGCAGTGCAGCGAAGAGCTCTCCGAATTCGCCGCTAGCTCCACGGTCCTTCTCAGCTGCGAGTAGCAGCGCTCGCAGTACACAGGGCTTCGCAAGGCCCGAAGACCCCGGAGGGAAGTATCGCACACGAAAATGTGCCAGGACAGAGACGTGTTCTACGTTGTCCCTTCTCGTCATGCAGTTTGTGCCTCTGCTGCTTCTGCTGTTAGGAATCGCTCCTTGAAAGACGAGCGAGAGCGTCCTTCCGGGTGCATTGCACTGAGTCGAGTGCTCGCTCGGGACTTTGCACTCGGGGCCAAGGCAAGAGGGCGTGCTTGCCCGCAGAACTGAGAACACGCTGTTGGGCAGAGCTGCAACTGACCGCTGGAGTTCAGCTCTCGCCGGACGGCAGAAGGCGAAGAACGAAGCCGCTTGCGAGCGGCGCAGTGCAGCGAAGAGCTCTCCGAATTCGCCGCTAGCTCCACGGTCCTTCTCAGCTGCGAGTAGCAGCGCTCGCAGTACACAGAGCTTCGCAAGGCCCGAAGACCCGGAGGGAAGTATCGCACACGAAAATGTGCCAGGACAGAGACGTGTTCTACGTTGTCCCTTCTCGTCATGCAGTTTGTGCCTCTGCTGCTTCTGCTGTTAGGAATCGCTCCTTGAAAGACGAGCGAGAGCGTCCTTCCGGGTGCATTGCACTGAGTCGAGTGCTCGCTCGGGACTTTGCTCTCGGGGCCAAGGCAAGAGGGCGTGCTTGCCCGCAGAACTGAGAACACGCTGTTGGGCAGAGCTGCAACTGACCGCTGGAGTTCAGCTCTCGCCGGACGGCAGAAGGCGAAGAACGAAGCCGCTTGCGAGCGGCGCAGTGCAGCGAAGAGCTCTCCGAATTCGCCGCTAGCTCCACGGTCCTTCTCAGCTGCGAGTAGCAGCGCTCGCAGTACACAGAGCTTCGCAAGGCCCGAAGACCCGGAGGGAAGTATCGCACACGAAAATGTGCCAGGACAGAGACGTGTTCTACGTTGTCCCTTCTCGTCATGCAGTTTGTGCCTCTGCTGCTTCTGCTGTTAGGAATCGCTCCTTGAAAGACGAGCGAGAGCGTCCTTCCGGGTGCATTGCACTGAGTCGAGTGCTCGCTCGGGACTTTGCTCTCGGGGCCAAGGCAAGAGGGCGTGCTTGCCCGCAGAACTGAGAACACGCTGTTGGGCAGAGCTGCAACTGACCGCTGGAGTTCAGCTCTCGCCGGACGGCAGAAGGCGAAGAACGAAGCCGCTTGCGAGCGGCGCAGTGCAGCGAAGAGCTCTCCGAATTCGCCGCTAGCTCCACGGTCCTTCTCAGCTGCGAGTAGCAGCGCTCGCAGTACACAGGGCTTCGCAAGGCCCGAAGACCCGGAGGGAAGTATCGCACACGAAAATGTGCCAGGACAGAGACGTGTTCTACGTTGTCCCTTCTCGTCATGCAGTTTGTGCCTCTGCTGCTTCTGCTGTTAGGAATCGCTCCTTGAAAGACGAGCGAGAGCGTCCTTCCGGGTGCATTGCACTGAGTCGAGTGCTCGCTCGGGACTTTGCTCTCGGGGCCAAGGCAAGAGGGCGTGCTTGCCCGCAGAACTGAGAACACGCTGTTGGGCAGAGCTGCAACTGACCGCTGGAGTTCAGCTCTCGCCGGACGGCAGAAGGCGAAGAACGAAGCCGCTTGCGAGCGGCGCAGTGCAGCGAAGAGCTCTCCGAATTCGCCGCTAGCTCCACGGTCCTTCTCAGCTGCGAGTAGCAGCGCTCGCAGTACACAGGGCTTCGCAAGGCCCGAAGACCCGGAGGGAAGTATCGCACACGAAAATGTGCCAGGACAGAGACGTGTTCTACGTTGTCCCTTCTCGTCATGCAGTTTGTGCCTCTGCTGCTTCTGCTGTTAGGAATCGCTCCTTGAAAGGCGAGCGAGAGCGTCCTTCCGGGTGCATTGCACTGAGTCGAGTGCTCGCTCGGGACTTTGCTCTCGGGGCCAAGGCAAGAGGGCGTGCTTGCCCGCAGAACTGAGAACACGCTGTTGGGCAGAGCTGCAACTGACCGCTGGAGTTCAGCTCTCGCCGGACGGCAGAAGGCGAAGAACGAAGCCGCTTGCGAGCGGCGCAGTGCAGCGAAGAGCTCTCCGAATTCGCCGCTAGCTCCACGGTCCTTCTCAGCTGCGAGTAGCAGCGCTCGCAGTACACAGAGCTTCGCAAGGCCCGAAGACCCGGAGGGAAGTATGGCACACGGAAATGTGCCAGGACAGAGACGTGTTCTACGTTGTCCCTTCTCGTCATGCAGTTTGTGCCTCTGCTGCTTCTGCTGTTAGGAATCGCTCCTTGAAAGGCGAGCGAGAGCGTCCTTCCGGGTGCATTGCACTGAGTCGAGTGCTCGCTCGGGGCTTTGCTCTCGGGGCCAAGGCAAGAGGGCGTGCTTGCCCGCAGAACTGAGAACACGCTGTTGGGCAGAGCTGCAACTGACCGCTGGAGTTCAGCTCTCGCCGGACGGCAGAAGGCGAAGAACGAAGCCGCTTGCGAGCGGCGCAGTGCAGCGAAGAGCTCTCCGAATTCGCCGCTAGCTCCACGGTCCTTCTCAGCTGCGAGTAGCAGCGCTCGCAGTACACAGGGCTTCGCAAGGCCCGAAGCCCCGGAGGGAAGTATCGCACACGAAAATGTGCCAGGACAGAGACGTGTTCTACGTTGTCCCTTCTCGTCATGCAGTTTGTGCCTCTGCTGCTTCTGCTGTTAGGAATCGCTCCTTGAAAGGCGAGCGAGAGCGTCCTTCCGGGTGCATTGCACTGAGTCGAGTGCTCGCTCGGGACTTTGCTCTCGGGGCCAAGGCAAGAGGGCGTGCTTGCCCGCAGAACTGAGAACACGCTGTTGGGCAGAGCTGCAACTGACCGCTGGAGTTCAGCTCTCGCCGGACGGCAGAAGGCGAAGAACGAAGCCGCTTGCGAGCGGCGCAGTGCAGCGAAGAGCTCTCCGAAATCGCCGCTAGCTCCACGGTCCTTCTCAGCTGCGAGTAGCAGCGCTCGCAGTACACAGAGCTTCGCAAGGCCCGAAGACCCGGAGGGAAGTATGGCACACGGAAATGTGCCAGGACAGAGACGTGTTCTACGTTGTCCCTTCTCGTCATGCAGTTTGTGCCTCTGCTGCTTCTGCTGTTAGGAATCGCTCCTTGAAAGACGAGCGAGAGCGTCCTTCCGGGTGCATTGCACTGAGTCGAGTGCTCGCTCGGGGCTTTGCACTCGGGGCCAAGGCAAGAGGGCGTGCTTGCCCGCAGAACTGAGAACACGCTGTTGGGCAGAGCTGCAACTGACCGCTGGAGTTCAGCTCTCGCCGGACGGCAGAAGGCGAAGAACGAAGCCGCTTGCGAGCGGCGCAGTGCAGCGAAGAGCTCTCCGAATTCGCCGCTAGCTCCACGGTCCTTCTCAGCTGCGAGTAGCAGCGCTCGCAGTACACAGAGCTTCGCAAGGCCCGAAGACCCGGAGGGAAGTATCGCACACGAAAATGTGCCAGGACAGAGACGTGTTCTACGTTGTCCCTTCTCGTCATGCAGTTTGTGCCTCTGCTGCTTCTGCTGTTAGGAATCGCTCCTTGAAAGACGAGCGAGAGCGTCCTTCCGGGTGCATTGCACTGAGTCGAGTGCTCGCTCGGGACTTTGCACTCGGGGCCAAGGCAAGAGGGCGTGCTTGCCCGCAGAACTGAGAACACGCTGTTGGGCAGAGCTGCAACTGACCGCTGGAGTTCAGCTCTCGCCGGACGGCAGAAGGCGAAGAACGAAGCCGCTTGCGAGCGGCGCAGTGCAGCGAAGAGCTCTCCGAATTCGCCGCTAGCTCCACGGTCCTTCTCAGCTGCGAGTAGCAGCGCTCGCAGTACACAGGGCTTCGCAAGGCCCGAAGACCCGGAGGGAAGTATCGCACACGAAAATGTGCCAGGACAGAGACGTGTTCTACGTTGTCCCTTCTCGTCATGCAGTTTGTGCCTCTGCTGCTTCTGCTGTTAGGAATCGCTCCTTGAAAGACGAGCGAGAGCGTCCTTCCGGGTGCATTGCACTGAGTCGAGTGCTCGCTCGGGACTTTGCTCTCGGGGCCAAGGCAAGAGGGCGTGCTTGCCCGCAGAACTGAGAACACGCTGTTGGGCAGAGCTGCAACTGACCGCTGGAGTTCAGCTCTCGCCGGACGGCAGAAGGCGAAGAACGAAGCCGCTTGCGAGCGGCGCAGTGCAGCGAAGAGCTCTCCGAATTCGCCGCTAGCTCCACGGTCCTTCTCAGCTGCGAGTAGCAGCGCTCGCAGTACACAGGGCTTCGCAAGGCCCGAAGACCCGGAGGGAAGTATCGCACACGAAAATGTGCCAGGACAGAGACGTGTTCTACGTTGTCCCTTCTCGTCATGCAGTTTGTGCCTCTGCTGCTTCTGCTGTTAGGAATCGCTCCTTGAAAGACGAGCGAGAGCGTCCTTCCGGGTGCATTGCACTGAGTCGAGTGCTCGCTCGGGACTTTGCTCTCGGGGCCAAGGCAAGAGGGCGTGCTTGCCCGCAGAACTGAGAACACGCTGTTGGGCAGAGCTGCAACTGACCGCTGGAGTTCAGCTCTCGCCGGACGGCAGAAGGCGAAGAACGAAGCCGCTTGCGAGCGGCGCAGTGCAGCGAAGAGCTCTCCGAATTCGCCGCTAGCTCCACGGTCCTTCTCAGCTGCGAGTAGCAGCGCTCGCAGTACACAGGGCTTCGCAAGGCCCGAAGACCCGGAGGGAAGTATCGCACACGAAAATGTGCCAGGACAGAGACGTGTTCTACGTTGTCCCTTCTCGTCATGCAGTTTGTGCCTCTGCTGCTTCTGCTGTTAGGAATCGCTCCTTGAAAGGCGAGCGAGAGCGTCCTTCCGGGTGCATTGCACTGAGTCGAGTGCTCGCTCGGGACTTTGCTCTCGGGGCCAAGGCAAGAGGGCGTGCTTGCCCGCAGAACTGAGAACACGCTGTTGGGCAGAGCTGCAACTGACCGCTGGAGTTCAGCTCTCGCCGGACGGCAGAAGGCGAAGAACGAAGCCGCTTGCGAGCGGCGCAGTGCAGCGAAGAGCTCTCCGAATTCGCCGCTAGCTCCACGGTCCTTCTCAGCTGCGAGTAGCAGCGCTCGCAGTACACAGAGCTTCGCAAGGCCCGAAGACCCGGAGGGAAGTATGGCACACGGAAATGTGCCAGGACAGAGACGTGTTCTACGTTGTCCCTTCTCGTCATGCAGTTTGTGCCTCTGCTGCTTCTGCTGTTAGGAATCGCTCCTTGAAAGGCGAGCGAGAGCGTCCTTCCGGGTGCATTGCACTGAGTCGAGTGCTCGCTCGGGGCTTTGCTCTCGGGGCCAAGGCAAGAGGGCGTGCTTGCCCGCAGAACTGAGAACACGCTGTTGGGCAGAGCTGCAACTGACCGCTGGAGTTCAGCTCTCGCCGGACGGCAGAAGGCGAAGAACGAAGCCGCTTGCGAGCGGCGCAGTGCAGCGAAGAGCTCTCCGAATTCGCCGCTAGCTCCACGGTCCTTCTCAGCTGCGAGTAGCAGCGCTCGCAGTACACAGGGCTTCGCAAGGCCCGAAGCCCCGGAGGGAAGTATCGCACACGAAAATGTGCCAGGACAGAGACGTGTTCTACGTTGTCCCTTCTCGTCATGCAGTTTGTGCCTCTGCTGCTTCTGCTGTTAGGAATCGCTCCTTGAAAGGCGAGCGAGAGCGTCCTTCCGGGTGCATTGCACTGAGTCGAGTGCTCGCTCGGGACTTTGCTCTCGGGGCCAAGGCAAGAGGGCGTGCTTGCCCGCAGAACTGAGAACACGCTGTTGGGCAGAGCTGCAACTGACCGCTGGAGTTCAGCTCTCGCCGGACGGCAGAAGGCGAAGAACGAAGCCGCTTGCGAGCGGCGCAGTGCAGCGAAGAGCTCTCCGAATTCGCCGCTAGCTCCACGGTCCTTCTCAGCTGCGAGTAGCAGCGCTCGCAGTACACAGAGCTTCGCAAGGCCCGAAGACCCGGAGGGAAGTATGGCACACGGAAATGTGCCAGGACAGAGACGTGTTCTACGTTGTCCCTTCTCGTCATGCAGTTTGTGCCTCTGCTGCTTCTGCTGTTAGGAATCGCTCCTTGAAAGACGAGCGAGAGCGTCCTTCCGGGTGCATTGCACTGAGTCGAGTGCTCGCTCGGGGCTTTGCACTCGGGGCCAAGGCAAGAGGGCGTGCTTGCCCGCAGAACTGAGAACACGCTGTTGGGCAGAGCTGCAACTGACCGCTGGAGTTCAGCTCTCGCCGGACGGCAGAAGGCGAAGAACGAAGCCGCTTGCGAGCGGCGCAGTGCAGCGAAGAGCTCTCCGAATTCGCCGCTAGCTCCACGGTCCTTCTCAGCTGCGAGTAGCAGCGCTCGCAGTACACAGGGCTTCGCAAGGCCCGAAGACCCGGAGGGAAGTTTCGCACACGAAAATGTGCCAGGACAGAGACGTGTTCTACGTTGTCCCTTCTCGTCATGCAGTTTGTGCCTCTGCTGCTTCTGCTGTTAGGAATCGCTCCTTGAAAGGCGAGCGAGAGCGTCCTTCCGGGTGCATTGCACTGAGTCGAGTGCTCGCTCGGGACTTTGCTCTCGGGGCCAAGGCAAGAGGGCGTGCTTGCCCGCAGAACTGAGAACACGCTGTTGGGCAGAGCTGCAACTGACCGCTGGAGTTCAGCTCTCGCCGGACGGCAGAAGGCGAAGAACGAAGCCGCTTGCGAGCGGCGCAGTGCAGCGAAGAGCTCTCCGAATTCGCCGCTAGCTCCACGGTCCTTCTCAGCTGCGAGTAGCAGCGCTCGCAGTACACAGAGCTTCGCAAGGCCCGAAGACCCGGAGGGAAGTATGGCACACGGAAATGTGCCAGGACAGAGACGTGTTCTACGTTGTCCCTTCTCGTCATGCAGTTTGTGCCTCTGCTGCTTCTGCTGTTAGGAATCGCTCCTTGAAAGGCGAGCGAGAGCGTCCTTCCGGGTGCATTGCACTGAGTCGAGTGCTCGCTCGGGACTTTGCTCTCGGGGCCAAGGCAAGAGGGCGTGCTTGCCCGCAGAACTGAGAACACGCTGTTGGGCAGAGCTGCAACTGACCGCTGGAGTTCAGCTCTCGCCGGACGGCAGAAGGCGAAGAACGAAGCCGCTTGCGAGCGGCGCAGTGCAGCGAAGAGCTCTCCGAATTCGCCGCTAGCTCCACGGTCCTTCTCAGCTGCGAGTAGCAGCGCTCGCAGTACACAGGGCTTCGCAAGGCCCGAAGACCCGGAGGGAAGTTTCGCACACGAAAATGTGCCAGGACAGAGACGTGTTCTACGTTGTCCCTTCTCGTCATGCAGTTTGTGCCTCTGCTGCTTCTGCTGTTAGGAATCGCTCCTTGAAAGGCGAGCGAGAGCGTCCTTCCGGGTGCATTGCACTGAGTCGAGTGCTCGCTCGGGACTTTGCTCTCGGGGCCAAGGCAAGAGGGCGTGCTTGCCCGCAGAACTGAGAACACGCTGTTGGGCAGAGCTGCAACTGACCGCTGGAGTTCAGCTCTCGCCGGACGGCAGAAGGCGAAGAACGAAGCCGCTTGCGAGCGGCGCAGTGCAGCGAAGAGCTCTCCGAATTCGCCGCTAGCTCCACGGTCCTTCTCAGCTGCGAGTAGCAGCGCTCGCAGTACACAGAGCTTCGCAAGGCCCGAAGACCCGGAGGGAAGTATGGCACACGGAAATGTGCCAGGACAGAGACGTGTTCTACGTTGTCCCTTCTCGTCATGCAGTTTGTGCCTCTGCTGCTTCTGCTGTTAGGAATCGCTCCTTGAAAGACGAGCGAGAGCGTCCTTCCGGGTGCATTGCACTGAGTCGAGTGCTCGCTCGGGGCTTTGCTCTCGGGGCCAAGGCAAGAGGGCGTGCTTGCCCGCAGAACTGAGAACACGCTGTTGGGCAGAGCTGCAACTGACCGCTGGAGTTCAGCTCTCGCCGGACGGCAGAAGGCGAAGAACGAAGCCGCTTGCGAGCGGCGCAGTGCAGCGAAGAGCTCTCCGAATTCGCCGCTAGCTCCACGGTCCTTCTCAGCTGCGAGTAGCAGCGCTCGCAGTACACAGAGCTTCGCAAGGCCCGAAGACCCGGAGGGAAGTATGGCACACGGAAATGTGCCAGGACAGAGACGTGTTCTACGTTGTCCCTTCTCGTCATGCAGTTTGTGCCTCTGCTGCTTCTGCTGTTAGGAATCGCTCCTTGAAAGGCGAGCGAGAGCGTCCTTCCGGGTGCATTGCACTGAGTCGAGTGCTCGCTCGGGACTTTGCTCTCGGGGCCAAGGCAAGAGGGCGTGCTTGCCCGCAGAACTGAGAACACGCTGTTGGGCAGAGCTGCAACTGACCGCTGGAGTTCAGCTCTCGCCGGACGGCAGAAGGCGAAGAACGAAGCCGCTTGCGAGCGGCGCAGTGCAGCGAAGAGCTCTCCGAATTCGCCGCTAGCTCCACGGTCCTTCTCAGCTGCGAGTAGCAGCGCTCGCAGTACACAGGGCTTCGCAAGGCCCGAAGCCCCGGAGGGAAGTATCGCACACGAAAATGTGCCAGGACAGAGACGTGTTCTACGTTGTCCCTTCTCGTCATGCAGTTTGTGCCTCTGCTGCTTCTGCTGTTAGGAATCGCTCCTTGAAAGACGAGCGAGAGCGTCCTTCCGGGTGCATTGCACTGAGTCGAGTGCTCGCTCGGGACTTTGCTCTCGGGGCCAAGGCAAGAGGGCGTGCTTGCCCGCAGAACTGAGAACACGCTGTTGGGCAGAGCTGCAACTGACCGCTGGAGTTCAGCTCTCGCCGGACGGCAGAAGGCGAAGAACGAAGCCGCTTGCGAGCGGCGCAGTGCAGCGAAGAGCTCTCCGAATTCGCCGCTAGCTCCACGGTCCTTCTCAGCTGCGAGTAGCAGTGCTCGCAGTACACAGGGCTTCGCAAGGCCCGAAGACCCGGAGGGAAGTATCGCACACGAAAATGTGCCAGGACAGAGACGTGTTCTACGTTGTCCCTTCTCGTCATGCAGTTTGTGCCTCTGCTGCTTCTGCTGTTAGGAATCGCTCCTTGAAAGACGAGCGAGAGCGTCCTTCCGGGTGCATTGCACTGAGTCGAGTGCTCGCTCGGGACTTTGCTCTCGGGGCCAAGGCAAGAGGGCGTGCTTGCCCGCAGAACTGAGAACACGCTGTTGGGCAGAGCTGCAACTGACCGCTGGAGTTCAGCTCTCGCCGGACGGCAGAAGGCGAAGAACGAAGCCGCTTGCGAGCGGCGCAGTGCAGCGAAGAGCTCTCCGAATTCGCCGCTAGCTCCACGGTCCTTCTCAGCTGCGAGTAGCAGCGCTCGCAGTACACAGAGCTTCGCAAGGCCCGAAGACCCGGAGGGAAGTATCGCACACGAAAATGTGCCAGGACAGAGACGTGTTCTACGTTGTCCCTTCTCGTCATGCAGTTTGTGCCTCTGCTGCTTCTGCTGTAGGTAATCGCTCCTTGAAAGACGAGCGAGAGCGTCCTTCCGGGTGCATTGCACTGAGTCGAGTGCTCGCTCGGGACTTTGCTCTCGGGGCCAAGGCAAGAGGGCGTGCTTGCCCGCAGAACTGAGAACACGCTGTTGGGCAGAGCTGCAACTGACCGCTGGAGTTCAGCTCTCGCCGGACGGCAGAAGGCGAAGAACGAAGCCGCTTGCGAGCGGCGCAGTGCAGCGAAGAGCTCTCCGAATTCGCCGCTAGCTCCACGGTCCTTCTCAGCTGCGAGTAGCAGCGCTCGCAGTACACAGGGCTTCGCAAGGCCCGAAGACCCGGAGGGAAGTTTCGCACACGAAAATGTGCCAGGACAGAGACGTGTTCTACGTTGTCCCTTCTCGTCATGCAGTTTGTGCCTCTGCTGCTTCTGCTGTTAGGAATCGCTCCTTGAAAGACGAGCGAGAGCGTCCTTCCGGGTGCATTGCACTGAGTCGAGTGCTCGCTCGGGACTTTGCTCTCGGGGCCAAGGCAAGAGGGCGTGCTTGCCCGCAGAACTGAGAACACGCTGTTGGGCAGAGCTGCAACTGACCGCTGGAGTTCAGCTCTCGCCGGACGGCAGAAGGCGAAGAACGAAGCCGCTTGCGAGCGGCGCAGTGCAGCGAAGAGCTCTCCGAATTCGCCGCTAGCTCCACGGTCCTTCTCAGCTGCGAGTAGCAGCGCTCGCAGTACACAGGGCTTCGCAAGGCCCGAAGACCCGGAGGGAAGTATCGCACACGAAAATGTGCCAGGACAGAGACGTGTTCTACGTTGTCCCTTCTCGTCATGCAGTTTGTGCCTCTGCTGCTTCTGCTGTTAGGAATCGCTCCTTGAAAGGCGAGCGAGAGCGTCCTTCCGGGTGCATTGCACTGAGTCGAGTGCTCGCTCGGGGCTTTGCTCTCGGGGCCAAGGCAAGAGGGCGTGCTTGCCCGCAGAACTGAGAACACGCTGTTGGGCAGAGCTGCAACTGACCGCTGGAGTTCAGCTCTCGCCGGACGGCAGAAGGCGAAGAACGAAGCCGCTTGCGAGCGGCGCAGTGCAGCGAAGAGCTCTCCGAATTCGCCGCTAGCTCCACGGTCCTTCTCAGCTGCGAGTAGCAGCGCTCGCAGTACACAGAGCTTCGCAAGGCCCGAAGACCCGGAGGGAAGTATGGCACACGGAAATGTGCCAGGACAGAGACGTGTTCTACGTTGTCCCTTCTCGTCATGCAGTTTGTGCCTCTGCTGCTTCTGCTGTTAGGAATCGCTCCTTGAAAGGCGAGCGACAGCGTCCTTCCGGGTGCATTGCACTGAGTCGAGTGCTCGCTCGGGACTTTGCTCTCGGGGCCAAGGCAAGAGGGCGTGCTTGCCCGCAGAACTGAGAACACGCTGTTGGGCAGAGCTGCAACTGACCGCTGGAGTTCAGCTCTCGCCGGACGGCAGAAGGCGAAGAACGAAGCCGCTTGCGAGCGGCGCAGTGCAGCGAAGAGCTCTCCGAATTCGCCGCTAGCTCCACGGTCCTTCTCAGCTGCGAGTAGCAGCGCTCGCAGTACACAGGGCTTCGTAAGGCCCGAAGACCCGGAGGGAAGTATCGCACACGAAAATGTGCCAGGACAGAGACGTGTTCTACGTTGTCCCTTCTCGTCATGCAGTTTGTGCCTCTGCTGCTTCTGCTGTTAGGAATCGCTCCTTGAAAGACGAGCGAGAGCGTCCTTCCGGGTGCATTGCACTGAGTCGAGTGCTCGCTCGGGGCTTTGCTCTCGGGGCCAAGGCAAGAGGGCGTGCTTGCCCGCAGAACTGAGAACACGCTGTTGGGCAGAGCTGCAACTGACCGCTGGAGTTCAGCTCTCGCCGGACGGCAGAAGGCGAAGAACGAAGCCGCTTGCGAGCGGCGCAGTGCAGCGAAGAGCTCTCCGAATTCGCCGCTAGCTCCACGGTCCTTCTCAGCTGCGAGTAGCAGCGCTCGCAGTACACAGAGCTTCGCAAGGCCCGAAGACCCGGAGGGAAGTATCGCACACGAAAATGTGCCAGGACAGAGACGTGTTCTACGTTGTCCCTTCTCGTCATGCAGTTTGTGCCTCTGCTGCTTCTGCTGTTAGGAATCGCTCCTTGAAAGACGAGCGAGAGCGTCCTTCCGGGTGCATTGCACTGAGTCGAGTGCTCGCTCGGGACTTTGCTCTCGGGGCCAAGGCAAGAGGACGTGCTTGCCCGCAGAACTGAGAACACGCTGTTGGGCAGAGCTGCAACTGACCGCTGGAGTTCAGCTCTCGCCGGACGGCAGAAGGCGAAGAACGAAGCCGCTTGCGAGCGGCGCAGTGCAGCGAAGAGCTCTCCGAATTCGCCGCTAGCTCCACGGTCCTTCTCAGCTGCGAGTAGCAGCGCTCGCAGTACACAGAGCTTCGCAAGGCCCGAAGACCCGGAGGGAAGTATGGCACACGGAAATGTGCCAGGACAGAGACGTGTTCTACGTTGTCCCTTCTCGTCATGCAGTTTGTGCCTCTGCTGCTTCTGCTGTTAGGAATCGCTCCTTGAAAGACGAGCGAGAGCGTCCTTCCGGGTGCATTGCACTGAGTCGAGTGCTCGCTCGGGACTTTGCTCTCGGGGCCAAGGCAAGAGGGCGTGCTTGCCCGCAGAACTGAGAACACGCTGTTGGGCAGAGCTGCAACTGACCGCTGGAGTTCAGCTCTCGCCGGACGGCAGAAGGCGAAGAACGAAGCCGCTTGCGAGCGGCGCAGTGCAGCGAAGAGCTCTCCGAATTCGCCGCTAGCTCCACGGTCCTTCTCAGCTGCGAGTAGCAGCGCTCGCAGTACACAGGGCTTCGCAAGGCCCGAAGACCCGGAGGGAAGTATCGCACACGAAAATGTGCCAGGACAGAGACGTGTTCTACGTTGTCCCTTCTCGTCATGCAGTTTGTGCCTCTGCTGCTTCTGCTGTTAGGAATCGCTCCTTGAAAGGCGAGCGAGAGCGTCCTTCCGGGTGCATTGCACTGAGTCGAGTGCTCGCTCGGGACTTTGCTCTCGGGGCCAAGGCAAGAGGGCGTGCTTGCCCGCAGAACTGAGAACACGCTGTTGGGCAGAGCTGCAACTGACCGCTGGAGTTCAGCTCTCGCCGGACGGCAGAAGGCGAAGAACGAAGCCGCTTGCGAGCGGCGCAGTGCAGCGAAGAGCTCTCCGAATTCGCCGCTAGCTCCACGGTCCTTCTCAGCTGCGAGTAGCAGCGCTCGCAGTACACAGAGCTTCGCAAGGCCCGAAGACCCGGAGGGAAGTATGGCACACGGAAATGTGCCAGGACAGAGACGTGTTCTACGTTGTCCCTTCTCGTCATGCAGTTTGTGCCTCTGCTGCTTCTGCTGTTAGGAATCGCTCCTTGAAAGGCGAGCGACAGCGTCCTTCCGGGTGCATTGCACTGAGTCGAGTGCTCGCTCGGGGCTTTGCTCTCGGGGCCAAGGCAAGAGGGCGTGCTTGCCCGCAGAACTGAGAACACGCTGTTGGGCAGAGCTGCAACTGACCGCTGGAGTTCAGCTCTCGCCGGACGGCAGAAGGCGAAGAACGAAGCCGCTTGCGAGCGGCGCAGTGCAGCGAAGAGCTCTCCGAATTCGCCGCTAGCTCCACGGTCCTTCTCAGCTGCGAGTAGCAGCGCTCGCAGTACACAGAGCTTCGCAAGGCCCGAAGACCCGGAGGGAAGTATGGCACACGGAAATGTGCCAGGACAGAGACGTGTTCTACGTTGTCCCTTCTCGTCATGCAGTTTGTGCCTCTGCTGCTTCTGCTGTTAGGAATCGCTCCTTGAAAGGCGAGCGAGAGCGTCCTTCCGGGTGCATTGCACTGAGTCGAGTGCTCGCTCGGGGCTTTGCTCTCGGGGCCAAGGCAAGAGGGCGTGCTTGCCCGCAGAACTGAGAACACGCTGTTGGGCAGAGCTGCAACTGACCGCTGGAGTTCAGCTCTCGCCGGACGGCAGAAGGCGAAGAACGAAGCCGCTTGCGAGCGGCGCAGTGCAGCGAAGAGCTCTCCGAATTCGCCGCTAGCTCCACGGTCCTTCTCAGCTGCGAGTAGCAGCGCTCGCAGTACACAGGGCTTCGCAAGGCCCGAAGACCCGGAGGGAAGTATCGCACACGAAAATGTGCCAGGACAGAGACGTGTTCTACGTTGTCCCTTCTCGTCATGCAGTTTGTGCCTCTGCTGCT
Organism: Sturnus vulgaris; assembly: GCF_052056855.1. Classification (NCBI taxonomy): domain Eukaryota; kingdom Metazoa; phylum Chordata; class Aves; order Passeriformes; family Sturnidae; genus Sturnus; species Sturnus vulgaris. The sequence goes on from NW_028276600.1 coordinate 15,066, forward strand.
TCTGCTGTTAGGAATCGCTCCTTGAAAGGCGAGCGAGAGCGTCCTTCCGGGTGCATTGCACTGAGTCGAGTGCTCGCTCGGGACTTTGCTCTCGGGGCCAAGGCAAGAGGGCGTGCTTGCCCGCAGAACTGAGAACACGCTGTTGGGCAGAGCTGCAACTGACCGCTGGAGTTCAGCTCTCGCCGGACGGCAGAAGGCGAAGAACGAAGCCGCTTGCGAGCGGCGCAGTGCAGCGAAGAGCTCTCCGAATTCGCCGCTAGCTCCACGGTCCTTCTCAGCTGCGAGTAGCAGCGCTCGCAGTACACAGAGCTTCGCAAGGCCCGAAGACCCGGAGGGAAGTATGGCACACGGAAATGTGCCAGGACAGAGACGTGTTCTACGTTGTCCCTTCTCGTCATGCAGTTTGTGCCTCTGCTGCTTCTGCTGTTAGGAATCGCTCCTTGAAAGGCGAGCGACAGCGTCCTTCCGGGTGCATTGCACTGAGTCGAGTGCTCGCTCGGGGCTTTGCTCTCGGGGCCAAGGCAAGAGGGCGTGCTTGCCCGCAGAACTGAGAACACGCTGTTGGGCAGAGCTGCAACTGACCGCTGGAGTTCAGCTCTCGCCGGACGGCAGAAGGCGAAGAACGAAGCCGCTTGCGAGCGGCGCAGTGCAGCGAAGAGCTCTCCGAATTCGCCGCTAGCTCCACGGTCCTTCTCAGCTGCGAGTAGCAGCGCTCGCAGTACACAGGGCTTCGCAAGGCCCGAAGACCCGGAAGGAAGTATCGCACACGAAAATGTGCCAGGACAGAGACGTGTTCTACGTTGTCCCTTCTCGTCATGCAGTTTGTGCCTCTGCTGCTTCTGCTGTTAGGAATCGCTCCTTGAAAGGCGAGCGAGAGCGTCCTTCCGGGTGCATTGCACTGAGTCGAGTGCTCGCTCGGGACTTTGCTCTCGGGGCCAAGGCAAGAGGGCGTGCTTGCCCGCAGAACTGAGAACACGCTGTTGGGCAGAGCTGCAACTGACCGCTGGAGTTCAGCTCTCGCCGGACGGCAGAAGGCGAAGAACGAAGCCGCTTGCGAGCGGCGCAGTGCAGCGAAGAGCTCTCCGAATTCGCCGCTAGCTCCACGGTCCTTCTCAGCTGCGAGTAGCAGCGCTCGCAGTACACAGGGCTTCGCAAGGCCCGAAGACCCGGAGGGAAGTATCGCACACGAAAATGTGCCAGGACAGAGACGTGTTCTACGTTGTCCCTTCTCGTCATGCAGTTTGTGCCTCTGCTGCTTCTGCTGTTAGGAATCGCTCCTTGAAAGACGAGCGAGAGCGTCCTTCCGGGTGCATTGCACTGAGTCGAGTGCTCGCTCGGGACTTTGCACTCGGGGCCAAGGCAAGAGGGCGTGCTTGCCCGCAGAACTGAGAACACGCTGTTGGGCAGAGCTGCAACTGACCGCTGGAGTTCAGCTCTCGCCGGACGGCAGAAGGCGAAGAACGAAGCCGCTTGCGAGCGGCGCAGTGCAGCGAAGAGCTCTCCGAATTCGCCGCTAGCTCCACGGTCCTTCTCAGCTGCGAGTAGCAGCGCTCGCAGTACACAGAGCTTCGCAAGGCCCGAAGACCCGGAGGGAAGTATCGCACACGAAAATGTGCCAGGACAGAGACGTGTTCTACGTTGTCCCTTCTCGTCATGCAGTTTGTGCCTCTGCTGCTTCTGCTGTTAGGAATCGCTCCTTGAAAGACGAGCGAGAGCGTCCTTCCGGGTGCATTGCACTGAGTCGAGTGCTCGCTCGGGACTTTGCTCTCGGGGCCAAGGCAAGAGGGCGTGCTTGCCCGCAGAACTGAGAACACGCTGTTGGGCAGAGCTGCAACTGACCGCTGGAGTTCAGCTCTCGCCGGACGGCAGAAGGCGAAGAACGAAGCCGCTTGCGAGCGGCGCAGTGCAGCGAAGAGCTCTCCGAATTCGCCGCTAGCTCCACGGTCCTTCTCAGCTGCGAGTAGCAGCGCTCGCAGTACACAGAGCTTCGCAAGGCCCGAAGACCCGGAGGGAAGTATCGCACACGAAAATGTGCCAGGACAGAGACGTGTTCTACGTTGTCCCTTCTCGTCATGCAGTTTGTGCCTCTGCTGCTTCTGCTGTTAGGAATCGCTCCTTGAAAGACGAGCGAGAGCGTCCTTCCGGGTGCATTGCACTGAGTCGAGTGCTCGCTCGGGACTTTGCTCTCGGGGCCAAGGCAAGAGGGCGTGCTTGCCCGCAGAACTGAGAACACGCTGTTGGGCAGAGCTGCAACTGACCGCTGGAGTTCAGCTCTCGCCGGACGGCAGAAGGCGAAGAACGAAGCCGCTTGCGAGCGGCGCAGTGCAGCGAAGAGCTCTCCGAATTCGCCGCTAGCTCCACGGTCCTTCTCAGCTGCGAGTAGCAGCGCTCGCAGTACACAGGGCTTCGCAAGGCCCGAAGACCCGGAGGGAAGTATCGCACACGAAAATGTGCCAGGACAGAGACGTGTTCTACGTTGTCCCTTCTCGTCATGCAGTTTGTGCCTCTGCTGCTTCTGCTGTTAGGAATCGCTCCTTGAAAGACGAGCGAGAGCGTCCTTCCGGGTGCATTGCACTGAGTCGAGTGCTCGCTCGGGACTTTGCTCTCGGGGCCAAGGCAAGAGGGCGTGCTTGCCCGCAGAACTGAGAACACGCTGTTGGGCAGAGCTGCAACTGACCGCTGGAGTTCAGCTCTCGCCGGACGGCAGAAGGCGAAGAACGAAGCCGCTTGCGAGCGGCGCAGTGCAGCGAAGAGCTCTCCGAATTCGCCGCTAGCTCCACGGTCCTTCTCAGCTGCGAGTAGCAGCGCTCGCAGTACACAGGGCTTCGCAAGGCCCGAAGACCCGGAGGGAAGTATCGCACACGAAAATGTGCCAGGACAGAGACGTGTTCTACGTTGTCCCTTCTCGTCATGCAGTTTGTGCCTCTGCTGCTTCTGCTGTTAGGAATCGCTCCTTGAAAGGCGAGCGAGAGCGTCCTTCCGGGTGCATTGCACTGAGTCGAGTGCTCGCTCGGGACTTTGCTCTCGGGGCCAAGGCAAGAGGGCGTGCTTGCCCGCAGAACTGAGAACACGCTGTTGGGCAGAGCTGCAACTGACCGCTGGAGTTCAGCTCTCGCCGGACGGCAGAAGGCGAAGAACGAAGCCGCTTGCGAGCGGCGCAGTGCAGCGAAGAGCTCTCCGAATTCGCCGCTAGCTCCACGGTCCTTCTCAGCTGCGAGTAGCAGCGCTCGCAGTACACAGAGCTTCGCAAGGCCCGAAGACCCGGAGGGAAGTATGGCACACGGAAATGTGCCAGGACAGAGACGTGTTCTACGTTGTCCCTTCTCGTCATGCAGTTTGTGCCTCTGCTGCTTCTGCTGTTAGGAATCGCTCCTTGAAAGGCGAGCGAGAGCGTCCTTCCGGGTGCATTGCACTGAGTCGAGTGCTCGCTCGGGGCTTTGCTCTCGGGGCCAAGGCAAGAGGGCGTGCTTGCCCGCAGAACTGAGAACACGCTGTTGGGCAGAGCTGCAACTGACCGCTGGAGTTCAGCTCTCGCCGGACGGCAGAAGGCGAAGAACGAAGCCGCTTGCGAGCGGCGCAGTGCAGCGAAGAGCTCTCCGAATTCGCCGCTAGCTCCACGGTCCTTCTCAGCTGCGAGTAGCAGCGCTCGCAGTACACAGGGCTTCGCAAGGCCCGAAGCCCCGGAGGGAAGTATCGCACACGAAAATGTGCCAGGACAGAGACGTGTTCTACGTTGTCCCTTCTCGTCATGCAGTTTGTGCCTCTGCTGCTTCTGCTGTTAGGAATCGCTCCTTGAAAGGCGAGCGAGAGCGTCCTTCCGGGTGCATTGCACTGAGTCGAGTGCTCGCTCGGGACTTTGCTCTCGGGGCCAAGGCAAGAGGGCGTGCTTGCCCGCAGAACTGAGAACACGCTGTTGGGCAGAGCTGCAACTGACCGCTGGAGTTCAGCTCTCGCCGGACGGCAGAAGGCGAAGAACGAAGCCGCTTGCGAGCGGCGCAGTGCAGCGAAGAGCTCTCCGAAATCGCCGCTAGCTCCACGGTCCTTCTCAGCTGCGAGTAGCAGCGCTCGCAGTACACAGAGCTTCGCAAGGCCCGAAGACCCGGAGGGAAGTATGGCACACGGAAATGTGCCAGGACAGAGACGTGTTCTACGTTGTCCCTTCTCGTCATGCAGTTTGTGCCTCTGCTGCTTCTGCTGTTAGGAATCGCTCCTTGAAAGACGAGCGAGAGCGTCCTTCCGGGTGCATTGCACTGAGTCGAGTGCTCGCTCGGGGCTTTGCACTCGGGGCCAAGGCAAGAGGGCGTGCTTGCCCGCAGAACTGAGAACACGCTGTTGGGCAGAGCTGCAACTGACCGCTGGAGTTCAGCTCTCGCCGGACGGCAGAAGGCGAAGAACGAAGCCGCTTGCGAGCGGCGCAGTGCAGCGAAGAGCTCTCCGAATTCGCCGCTAGCTCCACGGTCCTTCTCAGCTGCGAGTAGCAGCGCTCGCAGTACACAGAGCTTCGCAAGGCCCGAAGACCCGGAGGGAAGTATCGCACACGAAAATGTGCCAGGACAGAGACGTGTTCTACGTTGTCCCTTCTCGTCATGCAGTTTGTGCCTCTGCTGCTTCTGCTGTTAGGAATCGCTCCTTGAAAGACGAGCGAGAGCGTCCTTCCGGGTGCATTGCACTGAGTCGAGTGCTCGCTCGGGACTTTGCACTCGGGGCCAAGGCAAGAGGGCGTGCTTGCCCGCAGAACTGAGAACACGCTGTTGGGCAGAGCTGCAACTGACCGCTGGAGTTCAGCTCTCGCCGGACGGCAGAAGGCGAAGAACGAAGCCGCTTGCGAGCGGCGCAGTGCAGCGAAGAGCTCTCCGAATTCGCCGCTAGCTCCACGGTCCTTCTCAGCTGCGAGTAGCAGCGCTCGCAGTACACAGGGCTTCGCAAGGCCCGAAGACCCGGAGGGAAGTATCGCACACGAAAATGTGCCAGGACAGAGACGTGTTCTACGTTGTCCCTTCTCGTCATGCAGTTTGTGCCTCTGCTGCTTCTGCTGTTAGGAATCGCTCCTTGAAAGACGAGCGAGAGCGTCCTTCCGGGTGCATTGCACTGAGTCGAGTGCTCGCTCGGGACTTTGCTCTCGGGGCCAAGGCAAGAGGGCGTGCTTGCCCGCAGAACTGAGAACACGCTGTTGGGCAGAGCTGCAACTGACCGCTGGAGTTCAGCTCTCGCCGGACGGCAGAAGGCGAAGAACGAAGCCGCTTGCGAGCGGCGCAGTGCAGCGAAGAGCTCTCCGAATTCGCCGCTAGCTCCACGGTCCTTCTCAGCTGCGAGTAGCAGCGCTCGCAGTACACAGGGCTTCGCAAGGCCCGAAGACCCGGAGGGAAGTATCGCACACGAAAATGTGCCAGGACAGAGACGTGTTCTACGTTGTCCCTTCTCGTCATGCAGTTTGTGCCTCTGCTGCTTCTGCTGTTAGGAATCGCTCCTTGAAAGACGAGCGAGAGCGTCCTTCCGGGTGCATTGCACTGAGTCGAGTGCTCGCTCGGGACTTTGCTCTCGGGGCCAAGGCAAGAGGGCGTGCTTGCCCGCAGAACTGAGAACACGCTGTTGGGCAGAGCTGCAACTGACCGCTGGAGTTCAGCTCTCGCCGGACGGCAGAAGGCGAAGAACGAAGCCGCTTGCGAGCGGCGCAGTGCAGCGAAGAGCTCTCCGAATTCGCCGCTAGCTCCACGGTCCTTCTCAGCTGCGAGTAGCAGCGCTCGCAGTACACAGGGCTTCGCAAGGCCCGAAGACCCGGAGGGAAGTATCGCACACGAAAATGTGCCAGGACAGAGACGTGTTCTACGTTGTCCCTTCTCGTCATGCAGTTTGTGCCTCTGCTGCTTCTGCTGTTAGGAATCGCTCCTTGAAAGGCGAGCGAGAGCGTCCTTCCGGGTGCATTGCACTGAGTCGAGTGCTCGCTCGGGACTTTGCTCTCGGGGCCAAGGCAAGAGGGCGTGCTTGCCCGCAGAACTGAGAACACGCTGTTGGGCAGAGCTGCAACTGACCGCTGGAGTTCAGCTCTCGCCGGACGGCAGAAGGCGAAGAACGAAGCCGCTTGCGAGCGGCGCAGTGCAGCGAAGAGCTCTCCGAATTCGCCGCTAGCTCCACGGTCCTTCTCAGCTGCGAGTAGCAGCGCTCGCAGTACACAGAGCTTCGCAAGGCCCGAAGACCCGGAGGGAAGTATGGCACACGGAAATGTGCCAGGACAGAGACGTGTTCTACGTTGTCCCTTCTCGTCATGCAGTTTGTGCCTCTGCTGCTTCTGCTGTTAGGAATCGCTCCTTGAAAGGCGAGCGAGAGCGTCCTTCCGGGTGCATTGCACTGAGTCGAGTGCTCGCTCGGGGCTTTGCTCTCGGGGCCAAGGCAAGAGGGCGTGCTTGCCCGCAGAACTGAGAACACGCTGTTGGGCAGAGCTGCAACTGACCGCTGGAGTTCAGCTCTCGCCGGACGGCAGAAGGCGAAGAACGAAGCCGCTTGCGAGCGGCGCAGTGCAGCGAAGAGCTCTCCGAATTCGCCGCTAGCTCCACGGTCCTTCTCAGCTGCGAGTAGCAGCGCTCGCAGTACACAGGGCTTCGCAAGGCCCGAAGCCCCGGAGGGAAGTATCGCACACGAAAATGTGCCAGGACAGAGACGTGTTCTACGTTGTCCCTTCTCGTCATGCAGTTTGTGCCTCTGCTGCTTCTGCTGTTAGGAATCGCTCCTTGAAAGGCGAGCGAGAGCGTCCTTCCGGGTGCATTGCACTGAGTCGAGTGCTCGCTCGGGACTTTGCTCTCGGGGCCAAGGCAAGAGGGCGTGCTTGCCCGCAGAACTGAGAACACGCTGTTGGGCAGAGCTGCAACTGACCGCTGGAGTTCAGCTCTCGCCGGACGGCAGAAGGCGAAGAACGAAGCCGCTTGCGAGCGGCGCAGTGCAGCGAAGAGCTCTCCGAATTCGCCGCTAGCTCCACGGTCCTTCTCAGCTGCGAGTAGCAGCGCTCGCAGTACACAGAGCTTCGCAAGGCCCGAAGACCCGGAGGGAAGTATGGCACACGGAAATGTGCCAGGACAGAGACGTGTTCTACGTTGTCCCTTCTCGTCATGCAGTTTGTGCCTCTGCTGCTTCTGCTGTTAGGAATCGCTCCTTGAAAGACGAGCGAGAGCGTCCTTCCGGGTGCATTGCACTGAGTCGAGTGCTCGCTCGGGGCTTTGCACTCGGGGCCAAGGCAAGAGGGCGTGCTTGCCCGCAGAACTGAGAACACGCTGTTGGGCAGAGCTGCAACTGACCGCTGGAGTTCAGCTCTCGCCGGACGGCAGAAGGCGAAGAACGAAGCCGCTTGCGAGCGGCGCAGTGCAGCGAAGAGCTCTCCGAATTCGCCGCTAGCTCCACGGTCCTTCTCAGCTGCGAGTAGCAGCGCTCGCAGTACACAGAGCTTCGCAAGGCCCGAAGACCCGGAGGGAAGTATCGCACACGAAAATGTGCCAGGACAGAGACGTGTTCTACGTTGTCCCTTCTCGTCATGCAGTTTGTGCCTCTGCTGCTTCTGCTGTTAGGAATCGCTCCTTGAAAGACGAGCGAGAGCGTCCTTCCGGGTGCATTGCACTGAGTCGAGTGCTCGCTCGGGACTTTGCACTCGGGGCCAAGGCAAGAGGGCGTGCTTGCCCGCAGAACTGAGAACACGCTGTTGGGCAGAGCTGCAACTGACCGCTGGAGTTCAGCTCTCGCCGGACGGCAGAAGGCGAAGAACGAAGCCGCTTGCGAGCGGCGCAGTGCAGCGAAGAGCTCTCCGAATTCGCCGCTAGCTCCACGGTCCTTCTCAGCTGCGAGTAGCAGCGCTCGCAGTACACAGGGCTTCGCAAGGCCCGAAGACCCGGAGGGAAGTATCGCACACGAAAATGTGCCAGGACAGAGACGTGTTCTACGTTGTCCCTTCTCGTCATGCAGTTTGTGCCTCTGCTGCTTCTGCTGTTAGGAATCGCTCCTTGAAAGACGAGCGAGAGCGTCCTTCCGGGTGCATTGCACTGAGTCGAGTGCTCGCTCGGGACTTTGCACTCGGGGCCAAGGCAAGAGGGCGTGCTTGCCCGCAGAACTGAGAACACGCTGTTGGGCAGAGCTGCAACTGACCGCTGGAGTTCAGCTCTCGCCGGACGGCAGAAGGCGAAGAACGAAGCCGCTTGCGAGCGGCGCAGTGCAGCGAAGAGCTCTCCGAATTCGCCGCTAGCTCCACGGTCCTTCTCAGCTGCGAGTAGCAGCGCTCGCAGTACACAGAGCTTCGCAAGGCCCGAAGACCCGGAGGGAAGTATCGCACACGAAAATGTGCCAGGACAGAGACGTGTTCTACGTTGTCCCTTCTCGTCATGCAGTTTGTGCCTCTGCTGCTTCTGCTGTTAGGAATCGCTCCTTGAAAGACGAGCGAGAGCGTCCTTCCGGGTGCATTGCACTGAGTCGAGTGCTCGCTCGGGACTTTGCTCTCGGGGCCAAGGCAAGAGGGCGTGCTTGCCCGCAGAACTGAGAACACGCTGTTGGGCAGAGCTGCAACTGACCGCTGGAGTTCAGCTCTCGCCGGACGGCAGAAGGCGAAGAACGAAGCCGCTTGCGAGCGGCGCAGTGCAGCGAAGAGCTCTCCGAATTCGCCGCTAGCTCCACGGTCCTTCTCAGCTGCGAGTAGCAGCGCTCGCAGTACACAGAGCTTCGCAAGGCCCGAAGACCCGGAGGGAAGTATGGCACACGGAAATGTGCCAGGACAGAGACGTGTTCTACGTTGTCCCTTCTCGTCATGCAGTTTGTGCCTCTGCTGCTTCTGCTGTTAGGAATCGCTCCTTGAAAGACGAGCGAGAGCGTCCTTCCGGGTGCATTGCACTGAGTCGAGTGCTCGCTCGGGACTTTGCTCTCGGGGCCAAGGCAAGAGGGCGTGCTTGCCCGCAGAACTGAGAACACGCTGTTGGGCAGAGCTGCAACTGACCGCTGGAGTTCAGCTCTCGCCGGACGGCAGAAGGCGAAGAACGAAGCCGCTTGCGAGCGGCGCAGTGCAGCGAAGAGCTCTCCGAATTCGCCGCTAGCTCCACGGTCCTTCTCAGCTGCGAGTAGCAGCGCTCGCAGTACACAGGGCTTCGCAAGGCCCGAAGACCCGGAGGGAAGTATCGCACACGAAAATGTGCCAGGACAGAGACGTGTTCTACGTTGTCCCTTCTCGTCATGCAGTTTGTGCCTCTGCTGCTTCTGCTGTTAGGAATCGCTCCTTGAAAGGCGAGCGAGAGCGTCCTTCCGGGTGCATTGCACTGAGTCGAGTGCTCGCTCGGGACTTTGCTCTCGGGGCCAAGGCAAGAGGGCGTGCTTGCCCGCAGAACTGAGAACACGCTGTTGGGCAGAGCTGCAACTGACCGCTGGAGTTCAGCTCTCGCCGGACGGCAGAAGGCGAAGAACGAAGCCGCTTGCGAGCGGCGCAGTGCAGCGAAGAGCTCTCCGAATTCGCCGCTAGCTCCACGGTCCTTCTCAGCTGCGAGTAGCAGCGCTCGCAGTACACAGAGCTTCGCAAGGCCCGAAGACCCGGAGGGAAGTATGGCACACGGAAATGTGCCAGGACAGAGACGTGTTCTACGTTGTCCCTTCTCGTCATGCAGTTTGTGCCTCTGCTGCTTCTGCTGTTAGGAATCGCTCCTTGAAAGGCGAGCGACAGCGTCCTTCAGGGTGCATTGCACTGAGTCGAGTGCTCGCTCGGGGCTTTGCTCTCGGGGCCAAGGCAAGAGGGCGTGCTTGCCCGCAGAACTGAGAACACGCTGTTGGGCAGAGCTGCAACTGACCGCTGGAGTTCAGCTCTCGCCGGACGGCAGAAGGCGAAGAACGAAGCCGCTTGCGAGCGGCGCAGTGCAGCGAAGAGCTCTCCGAATTCGCCGCTAGCTCCACGGTCCTTCTCAGCTGCGAGTAGCAGCGCTCGCAGTACACAGGGCTTCGCAAGGCCCGAAGCCCCGGAGGGAAGTATCGCACACGAAAATGTGCCAGGACAGAGACGTGTTCTACGTTGTCCCTTCTCGTCATGCAGTTTGTGCCTCTGCTGCTTCTGCTGTTCGGAATCGCTCCTTGAAAGGCGAGCGAGAGCGTCCTTCCGGGTGCATTGCACTGAGTCGAGTGCTCGCTCCGGACTTTGCACTCGGGGCCAAGGCAAGAGGGCGTGCTTGCCCGCAGAACTGAGAACACGCTGTTGGGCAGAGCTGCAACTGACCGCTGGAGTTCAGCTCTCGCCGGACGGCAGAAGGCGAAGAACGAAGCCGCTTGCGAGCGGCGCAGTGCAGCGAAGAGCTCTCCGAATTCGCCGCTAGCTCCACGGTCCTTCTCAGCTGCGAGTAGCAGCGCTCGCAGTACACAGAGCTTCGCAAGGCCCGAAGACCCGGAGGGAAGTATGGCACACGGAAATGTGCCAGGACAGAGACGTGTTCTACGTTGTCCCTTCTCGTCATGCAGTTTGTGCCTCTGCTGCTTCTGCTGTTAGGAATCGCTCCTTGAAAGACGAGCGAGAGCGTCCTTCCGGGTGCATTGCACTGAGTCGAGTGCTCGCTCGGGACTTTGCACTCGGGGCCAAGGCAAGAGGGCGTGCTTGCCCGCAGAACTGAGAACACGCTGTTGGGCAGAGCTGCAACTGACCGCTCGAGTTCAGCTCTCGCCGGACGGCAGAAGGCGAAGAACGAAGCCGCTTGCGAGCGGCGCAGTGCAGCGAAGAGCTCTTCGAATTCGCCGCTAGCTCCACGGTCCTTCTCAGCTGCGAGTAGCAGCGCTCGCAGTACACAGAGCTTCGCAAGGCCCGAAGACCCGGAGGGAAGTATCGCACACGAAAATGTGCCAGGACAGAGACGTGTTCTACGTTGTCCCTTCTCGTCATGCAGTTTGTGCCTCTGCTGCTTCTGCTGTTAGGAATCGCTCCTTGAAAGACGAGCGAGAGCGTCCTTCCGGGTGCATTGCACTGAGTCGAGTGCTCGCTCGGGACTTTGCACTCGGGGCCAAGGCAAGAGGGCGTGCTTGCCCGCAGAACTGAGAACACGCTGTTGGGCAGAGCTGCAACTGACCGCTGGAGTTCAGCTCTCGCCGGACGGCAAAAGGCGAAAACGAAGCCGCTTGCGAGCGGCGCAGTGCAGCGAAGAACTCTCCGAATTCGCCGCTAGCTCCACGGTCCTTCTCAGCTGCGAGTAGCAGCGCTCGCAGTACACAGAGCTTCGCAAGGCCCGAAGACCCGGAGGGAAGTATCGCACACGAAAATGCGCCAGGACAGAGACGTGTTCTACGTTGTCCCTTCTCGTCATGCAGTTTGTGCCTCTGCTGCTTCTGCTGTTAGGAATCGCTCCTTGAAAGACGAGCGAGAGCGTCCTTCCGGGTGCATTGCACTGAGTCGAGTGCTCGCTCGGGACTTTGCACTCGGGGCCAAGGCAAGAGGGCGTGCTTGCCCGCAGAACTGAGAACACGCTGTTGGGCAGAGCTGCAACTGACCGCTGGAGTTCAGCTCTCGCCGGACGGCAGAAGGCGAAGAACGAAGCCGCTTGCGAGCGGCGCAGTGCAGCGAAGAGCTCTCCGAATTCGCCGCTAGCTCCACGGTCCTTCTCAGCTGCGAGTAGCAGCGCTCGCAGTACACAGAGCTTCGCAAGGCCCGAAGACCCGGAGGGAAGTATCGCACACGAAAATGTGCCAGGACAGAGACGTGTTCTACGTTGTCCCTTCTCGTCATGCAGTTTGTGCCTCTGCTGCTTTTGCTGTAGGTAATCGCTCCTTGAAAGACGAGCGAGAGCGTCCTTCCGGGTGCATTGCACTGAGTCGAGTGCTCGCTCGGGACTTTGCTCTCGGGGCCAAGGCAAGAGGGCGTGCTTGCCCGCAGAACTGAGAACACGCTGTTGGGCAGAGCTGCAACTGACCGCTGGAGTTCAGCTCTCGCCGGACGGCAGAAGGCGAAGAACGAAGCCGCTTGCGAGCGGCGCAGTGCAGCGAAGAGCTCTCCGAATTCGCCGCTAGCTCCACGGTCCTTCTCAGCTGCGAGTAGCAGCGCTCGCAGTACACAGAGCTTCGCAAGGCCCGAAGACCCGGAGGGAAGTATGGCACACGGAAATGTGCCAGGACAGAGACGTGTTCTACGTTGTCCCTTCTCGTCATGCAGTTTGTGCCTCTGCTGCTTCTGCTGTTAGGAATCGCTCCTTGAAAGACGAGCGAGAGCGTCCTTCCGGGTGCATTGCACTGAGTCGAGTGCTCGCTCGGGACTTTGCTCTCGGGGCCAAGGCAAGAGGGCGTGCTTGCCCGCAGAACTGAGAACACGCTGTTGGGCAGAGCTGCAACTGACCGCTGGAGTTCAGCTCTCGCCGGACGGCAGAAGGCGAAGAACGAAGCCGCTTGCGAGCGGCGCAGTGCAGCGAAGAGCTCTCCGAATTCGCCGCTAGCTCCACGGTCCTTCTCAGCTGCGAGTAGCAGCGCTCGCAGTACACAGAGCTTCGCAAGGCCCGAAGACCCGGAGGGAAGTATCGCACACGAAAATGTGCCAGGACAGAGACGTGTTCTACGTTGTCCCTTCTCGTCATGCAGTTTGTGCCTCTGCTGCTTCTGCTGTAGGTAATCGCTCCTTGAAAGACGAGCGAGAGCGTCCTTCCGGGTGCATTGCACTGAGTCGAGTGCTCGCTCGGGACTTTGCTCTCGGGGCCAAGGCAAGAGGGCGTGCTTGCCCGCAGAACTGAGAACACGCTGTTGGGCAGAGCTGCAACTGACCGCTGGAGTTCAGCTCTCGCCGGACGGCAGAAGGCGAAGAACGAAGCCGCTTGCGAGCGGCGCAGTGCAGCGAAGAGCTCTCCGAATTCGCCGCTAGCTCCACGGTCCTTCTCAGCTGCGAGTAGCAGCGCTCGCAGTACACAGGGCTTCGCAAGGCCCGAAGACCCGGAGGGAAGTTTCGCACACGAAAATGTGCCAGGACAGAGACGTGTTCTACGTTGTCCCTTCTCGTCATGCAGTTTGTGCCTCTGCTGCTTCTGCTGTTAGGAATCGCTCCTTGAAAGACGAGCGAGAGCGTCCTTCCGGGTGCATTGCACTGAGTCGAGTGCTCGCTCGGGACTTTGCTCTCGGGGCCAAGGCAAGAGGGCGTGCTTGCCCGCAGAACTGAGAACACGCTGTTGGGCAGAGCTGCAACTGACCGCTGGAGTTCAGCTCTCGCCGGACGGCAGAAGGCGAAGAACGAAGCCGCTTGCGAGCGGCGCAGTGCAGCGAAGAGCTCTCCGAATTCGCCGCTAGCTCCACGGTCCTTCTCAGCTGCGAGTAGCAGCGCTCGCAGTACACAGGGCTTCGCAAGGCCCGAAGACCCGGAGGGAAGTATCGCACACGAAAATGTGCCAGGACAGAGACGTGTTCTACGTTGTCCCTTCTCGTCATGCAGTTTGTGCCTCTGCTGCTTCTGCTGTTAGGAATCGCTCCTTGAAAGGCGAGCGAGAGCGTCCTTCCGGGTGCATTGCACTGAGTCGAGTGCTCGCTCGGGACTTTGCTCTCGGGGCCAAGGCAAGAGGGCGTGCTTGCCCGCAGAACTGAGAACACGCTGTTGGGCAGAGCTGCAACTGACCGCTGGAGTTCAGCTCTCGCCGGACGGCAGAAGGCGAAGAACGAAGCCGCTTGCGAGCGGCGCAGTGCAGCGAAGAGCTCTCCGAATTCGCCGCTAGCTCCACGGTCCTTCTCAGCTGCGAGTAGCAGCGCTCGCAGTACACAGAGCTTCGCAAGGCCCGAAGACCCGGAGGGAAGTATGGCACACGGAAATGTGCCAGGACAGAGACGTGTTCTACGTTGTCCCTTCTCGTCATGCAGTTTGTGCCTCTGCTGCTTCTGCTGTTAGGAATCGCTCCTTGAAAGGCGAGCGAGAGCGTCCTTCCGGGTGCATTGCACTGAGTCGAGTGCTCGCTCGGGACTTTGCTCTCGGGGCCAAGGCAAGAGGGCGTGCTTGCCCGCAGAACTGAGAACACGCTGTTGGGCAGAGCTGCAACTGACCGCTGGAGTTCAGCTCTCGCCGGACGGCAGAAGGCGAAGAACGAAGCCGCTTGCGAGCGGCGCAGTGCAGCGAAGAGCTCTCCGAATTCGCCGCTAGCTCCACGGTCCTTCTCAGCTGCGAGTAGCAGCGCTCGCAGTACACAGAGCTTCGCAAGGCCCGAAGACCCGGAGGGAAGTATGGCACACGGAAATGTGCCAGGACAGAGACGTGTTCTACGTTGTCCCTTCTCGTCATGCAGTTTGTGCCTCTGCTGCTTCTGCTGTTAGGAATCGCTCCTTGAAAGGCGAGCGAGAGCGTCCTTCCGGGTGCATTGCACTGAGTCGAGTGCTCGCTCGGGACTTTGCTCTCGGGGCCAAGGCAAGAGGGCGTGCTTGCCCGCAGAACTGAGAACACGCTGTTGGGCAGAGCTGCAACTGACCGCTGGAGTTCAGCTCTCGCCGGACGGCAGAAGGCGAAGAACGAAGCCGCTTGCGAGCGGCGCAGTGCAGCGAAGAGCTCTCCGAATTCGCCGCTAGCTCCACGGTCCTTCTCAGCTGCGAGTAGCAGCGCTCGCAGTACACAGGGCTTCGCAAGGCCCGAAGACCCGGAGGGAAGTATCGCACACGAAAATGTGCCAGGACAGAGACGTGTTCTACGTTGTCCCTTCTCGTCATGCAGTTTGTGCCTCTGCTGCTTGTGCTGTTAGGAATCGCTCCTTGAAAGACGAGCGAGAGCGTCCTTCCGGGTGCATTGCACTGAGTCGAGTGCTCGCTCGGGACTTTGCACTCGGGGCCAAGGCAAGAGGGCGTGCTTGCCCGCAGAACTGAGAACACGCTGTTGGGCAGAGCTGCAACTGACCGCTGGAGTTCAGCTCTCGCCGGACGGCAGAAGGCGAAGAACGAAGCCGCTTGCGAGCGGCGCAGTGCAGCGAAGAGCTCTCCGAATTCGCCGCTAGCTCCACGGTCCTTCTCAGCTGCGAGTAGCAGCGCTCGCAGTACACAGAGCTTCGCAAGGCCCGAAGACCCGGAGGGAAGTTTCGCACACGAAAATGTGCCAGGACAGAGACGTGTTCTACGTTGTCCCTTCTCGTCATGCAGTTTGTGCCTCTGCTGCTTCTGCTGTTAGGAATCGCTCCTTGAAAGACGAGCGAGAGCGTCCTTCCGGGTGCATTGCACTGAGTCGAGTGCTCGCTCGGGACTTTGCTCTCGGGGCCAAGGCAAGAGGGCGTGCTTGCCCGCAGAACTGAGAACACGCTGTTGGGCAGAGCTGCAACTGACCGCTGGAGTTCAGCTCTCGCCGGACGGCAGAAGGCGAAGAACGAAGCCGCTTGCGAGCGGCGCAGTGCAGCGAAGAGCTCTCCGAATTCGCCGCTAGCTCCACGGTCCTTCTCAGCTGCGAGTAGCAGCGCTCGCAGTACACAGAGCTTCGCAAGGCCCGAAGACCCGGAGGGAAGTATGGCACACGGAAATGTGCCAGGACAGAGACGTGTTCTACGTTGTCCCTTCTCGTCATGCAGTTTGTGCCTCTGCTGCTTCTGCTGTTAGGAATCGCTCCTTGAAAGACGAGCGAGAGCGTCCTTCCGGGTGCATTGCACTGAGTCGAGTGCTCGCTCGGGACTTTGCACTCGGGGCCAAGGCAAGAGGGCGTGCTTGCCCGCAGAACTGAGAACACGCTGTTGGGCAGAGCTGCAACTGACCGCTGGAGTTCAGCTCTCGCCGGACGGCAGAAGGCGAAGAACGAAGCCGCTTGCGAGCGGCGCAGTGCAGCGAAGAGCTCTCCGAATTCGCCGCTAGCTCCACGGTCCTTCTCAGCTGCGAGTAGCAGCGCTCGCAGTACACAGAGCTTCGCAAGGCCCGAAGACCCGGAGGGAAGTATGGCACACGAAAATGTGCCAGGACAGAGACGTGTTCTACGTTGTCCCTTCTCGTCATGCAGTTTGTGCCTCTGCTGCTTCTGCTGTTAGGAATCGCTCCTTGAAAGACGAGCGAGAGCGTCCTTCCGGGTGCATTGCACTGAGTCGAGTGCTCGCTCGGGACTTTGCACTCGGGGCCAAGGCAAGAGGGCGTGCTTGCCCGCAGAACTGAGAACACGCTGTTGGGCAGAGCTGCAACTGACCGCTGGAGTTCAGCTCTCGCCGGACGGCAGAAGGCGAAGAACGAAGCCGCTTGCGAGCGGCGCAGTGCAGCGAAGAGCTCTCCGAATTCGCCGCTAGCTCCACGGTCCTTCTCAGCTGCGAGTAGCAGCGCTCGCAGTACACAGAGCTTCGCAAGGCCCGAAGACCCGGAGGGAAGTATCGCACACGAAAATGTGCCAGGACAGAGACGTGTTCTACGTTGTCCCTTCTCGTCATGCAGTTTGTGCCTCTGCTGCTTCTGCTGTTAGGAATCGCTCCTTGAAAGACGAGCGAGAGCGTCCTTCCGGGTGCATTGCACTGAGTCGAGTGCTCGCTCGGGACTTTGCTCTCGGGGCCAAGGCAAGAGGGCGTGCTTGCCCGCAGAACTGAGAACACGCTGTTGGGCAGAGCTGCAACTGACCGCTGGAGTTCAGCTCTCGCCGGACGGCAGAAGGCGAAGAACGAAGCCGCTTGCGAGCGGCGCAGTGCAGCGAAGAGCTCTCCGAATTCGCCGCTAGCTCCACGGTCCTTCTCAGCTGCGAGTAGCAGCGCTCGCAGTACACAGGGCTTCGCAAGGCCCGAAGACCCGGAGGGAAGTATCGCACACGAAAATGTGCCAGGACAGAGACGTGTTCTACGTTGTCCCTTCTCGTCATGCAGTTTGTGCCTCTGCTGCTTCTGCTGTTAGGAATCGCTCCTTGAAAGGCGAGCGAGAGCGTCCTTCCGGGTGCATTGCACTGAGTCGAGTGCTCGCTCGGGACTTTGCTCTCGGGGCCAAGGCAAGAGGGCGTGCTTGCCCGCAGAACTGAGAACACGCTGTTGGGCAGAGCTGCAACTGACCGCTGGAGTTCAGCTCTCGCCGGACGGCAGAAGGCGAAGAACGAAGCCGCTTGCGAGCGGCGCAGTGCAGCGAAGAGCTCTCCGAATTCGCCGCTAGCTCCACGGTCCTTCTCAGCTGCGAGTAGCAGCGCTCGCAGTACACAGAGCTTCGCAAGGCCCGAAGACCCGGAGGGAAGTATGGCACACGGAAATGTGCCAGGACAGAGACGTGTTCTACGTTGTCCCTTCTCGTCATGCAGTTTGTGCCTCTGCTGCTTCTGCTGTTAGGAATCGCTCCTTGAAAGGCGAGCGACAGCGTCCTTCCGGGTGCATTGCACTGAGTCGAGTGCTCGCTCGGGGCTTTGCTCTCGGGGCCAAGGCAAGAGGGCGTGCTTGCCCGCAGAACTGAGAACACGCTGTTGGGCAGAGCTGCAACTGACCGCTGGAGTTCAGCTCTCGCCGGACGGCAGAAGGCGAAGAACGAAGCCGCTTGCGAGCGGCGCAGTGCAGCGAAGAGCTCTCCGAAATCGCCGCTAGCTCCACGGTCCTTCTCAGCTGCGAGTAGCAGCGCTCGCAGTACACAGGGCTTCGCAAGGCCCGAAGCCCCGGAGGGAAGTATCGCACACGGAAATGTGCCAGGACAGAGACGTGTTCTACGTTGTCCCTTCTCGTCATGCAGTTTGTGCCTCTGCTGCTTCTGCTGTTAGGAATCGCTCCTTGAAAGGCGAGCGAGAGCGTCCTTCCGGGTGCATTGCACTGAGTCGAGTGCTCGCTCGGGACTTTGCTCTCGGGGCCAAGGCAAGAGGGCGTGCTTGCCCGCAGAACTGAGAACACGCTGTTGGGCAGAGCTGCAACTGACCGCTGGAGTTCAGCTCTCGCCGGACGGCAGAAGGCGAAGAACGAAGCCGCTTGCGAGCGGCGCAGTGCAGCGAAGAGCTCTCCGAATTCGCCGCTAGCTCCACGGTCCTTCTCAGCTGCGAGTAGCAGCGCTCGCAGTACACAGAGCTTCGCAAGGCCCGAAGACCCGGAGGGAAGTATGGCACACGGAAATGTGCCAGGACAGAGACGTGTTCTACGTTGTCCCTTCTCGTCATGCAGTTTGTGCCTCTGCTGCTTCTGCTGTTAGGAATCGCTCCTTGAAAGACGAGCGAGAGCGTCCTTCCGGGTGCATTGCACTGAGTCGAGTGCTCGCTCGGGACTTTGCACTCGGGGCCAAGGCAAGAGGGCGTGCTTGCCCGCAGAACTGAGAACACGCTGTTGGGCAGAGCTGCAACTGACCGCTGGAGTTCAGCTCTCGCCGGACGGCAGAAGGCGAAGAACGAAGCCGCTTGCGAGCGGCGCAGTGCAGCGAAGAGCTCTCCGAATTCGCCGCTAGCTCCACGGTCCTTCTCAGCTGCGAGTAGCAGCGCTCGCAGTACACAGAGCTTCGCAAGGCCCGAAGACCCGGAGGGAAGTATCGCACACGAAAATGTGCCAGGACAGAGACGTGTTCTACGTTGTCCCTTCTCGTCATGCAGTTTGTGCCTCTGCTGCTTCTGCTGTTAGGAATCGCTCCTTGAAAGACGAGCGAGAGCGTCCTTCCGGGTGCATTGCACTGAGTCGAGTGCTCGCTCGGGACTTTGCACTCGGGGCCAAGGCAAGAGGGCGTGCTTGCCCGCAGAACTGAGAACACGCTGTTGGGCAGAGCTGCAACTGACCGCTGGAGTTCAGCTCTCGCCGGACGGCAGAAGGCGAAGAACGAAGCCGCTTGCGAGCGGCGCAGTGCAGCGAAGAGCTCTCCGAATTCGCCGCTAGCTCCACGGTCCTTCTCAGCTGCGAGTAGCAGCGCTCGCAGTACACAGAGCTTCGCAAGGCCCGAAGACCCGGAGGGAAGTATCGCACACGAAAATGTGCCAGGACAGAGACGTGTTCTACGTTGTCCCTTCTCGTCATGCAGTTTGTGCCTCTGCTGCTTTTGCTGTAGGTAATCGCTCCTTGAAAGACGAGCGAGAGCGTCCTTCCGGGTGCATTGCACTGAGTCGAGTGCTCGCTCGGGACTTTGCTCTCGGGGCCAAGGCAAGAGGGCGTGCTTGCCCGCAGAACTGAGAACACGCTGTTGGGCAGAGCTGCAACTGACCGCTGGAGTTCAGCTCTCGCCGGACGGCAGAAGGCGAAGAACGAAGCCGCTTGCGAGCGGCGCAGTGCAGCGAAGAGCTCTCCGAATTCGCCGCTAGCTCCACGGTCCTTCTCAGCTGCGAGTAGCAGCGCTCGCAGTACACAGAGCTTCGCAAGGCCCGAAGACCCGGAGGGAAGTATGGCACACGGAAATGTGCCAGGACAGAGACGTGTTCTACGTTGTCCCTTCTCGTCATGCAGTTTGTGCCTCTGCTGCTTCTGCTGTTAGGAATCGCTCCTTGAAAGACGAGCGAGAGCGTCCTTCCGGGTGCATTGCACTGAGTCGAGTGCTCGCTCGGGACTTTGCTCTCGGGGCCAAGGCAAGAGGGCGTGCTTGCCCGCAGAACTGAGAACACGCTGTTGGGCAGAGCTGCAACTGACCGCTGGAGTTCAGCTCTCGCCGGACGGCAGAAGGCGAAGAACGAAGCCGCTTGCGAGCGGCGCAGTGCAGCGAAGAGCTCTCCGAATTCGCCGCTAGCTCCACGGTCCTTCTCAGCTGCGAGTAGCAGCGCTCGCAGTACACAGAGCTTCGCAAGGCCCGAAGACCCGGAGGGAAGTATCGCACACGAAAATGTGCCAGGACAGAGACGTGTTCTACGTTGTCCCTTCTCGTCATGCAGTTTGTGCCTCTGCTGCTTCTGCTGTAGGTAATCGCTCCTTGAAAGACGAGCGAGAGCGTCCTTCCGGGTGCATTGCACTGAGTCGAGTGCTCGCTCGGGACTTTGCTCTCGGGGCCAAGGCAAGAGGGCGTGCTTGCCCGCAGAACTGAGAACACGCTGTTGGGCAGAGCTGCAACTGACCGCTGGAGTTCAGCTCTCGCCGGACGGCAGAAGGCGAAGAACGAAGCCGCTTGCGAGCGGCGCAGTGCAGCGAAGAGCTCTCCGAATTCGCCGCTAGCTCCACGGTCCTTCTCAGCTGCGAGTAGCAGCGCTCGCAGTACACAGGGCTTCGCAAGGCCCGAAGACCCGGAGGGAAGTTTCGCACACGAAAATGTGCCAGGACAGAGACGTGTTCTACGTTGTCCCTTCTCGTCATGCAGTTTGTGCCTCTGCTGCTTCTGCTGTTAGGAATCGCTCCTTGAAAGACGAGCGAGAGCGTCCTTCCGGGTGCATTGCACTGAGTCGAGTGCTCGCTCGGGACTTTGCTCTCGGGGCCAAGGCAAGAGGGCGTGCTTGCCCGCAGAACTGAGAACACGCTGTTGGGCAGAGCTGCAACTGACCGCTGGAGTTCAGCTCTCGCCGGACGGCAGAAGGAGAAGAACGAAGCCGCTTGCGAGCGGCGCAGTGCAGCGAAGAGCTCTCCGAATTCGCCGCTAGCTCCACGGTCCTTCTCAGCTGCGAGTAGCAGCGCTCGCAGTACACAGGGCTTCGCAAGGCCCGAAGACCCGGAGGGAAGTATCGCACACGAAAATGTGCCAGGACAGAGACGTGTTCTACGTTGTCCCTTCTCGTCATGCAGTTTGTGCCTCTGCTGCTTCTGCTGTTAGGAATCGCTCCTTGAAAGGCGAGCGAGAGCGTCCTTCCGGGTGCATTGCACTGAGTCGAGTGCTCGCTCGGGACTTTGCTCTCGGGGCCAAGGCAAGAGGGCGTGCTTGCCCGCAGAACTGAGAACACGCTGTTGGGCAGAGCTGCAACTGACCGCTGGAGTTCAGCTCTCGCCGGACGGCAGAAGGCGAAGAACGAAGCCGCTTGCGAGCGGCGCAGTGCAGCGAAGAGCTCTCCGAATTCGCCGCTAGCTCCACGGTCCTTCTCAGCTGCGAGTAGCAGCGCTCGCAGTACACAGAGCTTCGCAAGGCCCGAAGACCCGGAGGGAAGTATGGCACACGGAAATGCGCCAGGACAGAGACGTGTTCTACGTTGTCCCTTCTCGTCATGCAGTTTGTGCCTCTGCTGCTTCTGCTGTTAGGAATCGCTCCTTGAAAGGCGAGCGACAGCGTCCTTCCGGGTGCATTGCACTGAGTCGAGTGCTCGCTCGGGGCTTTGCTCTCGGGGCCAAGGCAAGAGGGCGTGCTTGCCCGCAGAACTGAGAACACGCTGTTGGGCAGAGCTGCAACTGACCGCTGGAGTTCAGCTCTCGCCGGACGGCAGAAGGCGAAGAACGAAGCCGCTTGCGAGCGGCGCAGTGCAGCGAAGAGCTCTCCGAATTCGCCGCTAGCTCCACGGTCCTTCTCAGCTGCGAGTAGCAGCGCTCGCAGTACACAGGGCTTCGCAAGGCCCGAAGCCCCGGAGGGAAGTATCGCACACGAAAATGCGCCAGGACAGAGACGTGTTCTACGTTGTCCCTTCTCGTCATGCAGTTTGTGCCTCTGCTGCTTCTGCTGTTAGGAATCGCTCCTTGAAAGGCGAGCGAGAGCGTCCTTCCGGGTGCATTGCACTGAGTCGAGTGCTCGCTCGGGACTTTGCTCTCGGGGCCAAGGCAAGAGGGCGTGCTTGCCCGCAGAACTGAGAACACGCTGTTGGGCAGAGCTGCAACTGACCGCTGGAGTTCAGCTCTCGCCGGACGGCAGAAGGCGAAGAACGAAGCCGCTTGCGAGCGGCGCAGTGCAGCGAAGAGCTCTCCGAATTCGCCGCTAGCTCCACGGTCCTTCTCAGCTGCGAGTAGCAGCGCTCGCAGTACACAGAGCTTCGCAAGACCCGAAGACCCGGAGGGAAGTATGGCACACGGAAATGTGCCAGGACAGAGACGTGTTCTACGTTGTCCCTTCTCGTCATGCAGTTTGTGCCTCTGCTGCTTCTGCTGTTAGGAATCGCTCCTTGAAAGGCGAGCGACAGCGTCCTTCCGGGTGCATTGCACTGAGTCGAGTGCTCGCTCGGGGCTTTGCTCTCGGGGCCAAGGCAAGAGGGCGTGCTTGCCCGCAGAACTGAGAACACGCTGTTGGGCAGAGCTGCAACTGACCGCTGGAGTTCAGCTCTCGCCGGACGGCAGAAGGCGAAGAACGAAGCCGCTTGCGAGCGGCGCAGTGCAGCGAAGAGCTCTCCGAATTCGCCGCTAGCTCCACGGTCCTTCTCAGCTGCGAGTAGCAGCGCTCGCAGTACACAGGGCTTCGCACCTCTAAATGTTTTACTACTGTGTTATGATTCTGTCTTCAGTTAATAGAACCCGATATACAACAAAGAGATGGGAGCACATGGAGATGCATTGGAGAGCCTACGCTGGAGGTAACACATTCATTTTTTACTCAAACAAATCCAAATTAGAAATGTTGAAAATTACCTGGGGCCATTTCAACAGCCAGCAAACTGACTAACACAACCAATCTTTGGCTTCTATTCAATCCTTTGCTTGTTTTACCTGGACCTTGAATATCTGTCTGCAGCCTTCCTCTCTGCAAATATATCACACTCGTCCTATTGAGAACCCATGGCTCATCACAGCTGCTTCGCCACGCCTGCTTCCAGAAGAACTGGCAACTACAAGCTGGGAGCCAAGAGATACAACACTTCACTTGGAAAAGGGCCTTCCATGAATCCTAGAATCCCAGAATGGTTTGGACTGGAAGCGACCTTAGAGACAAATTATCTTCTTCCCACATCCTGACACGGGCAGGGACACTTTTCCACTAGTCCAGGTTGCTCCATGTCCGCTCCAGCCTGGCCCTGGACGCTTCCTGCCATGGGGCTCCTACACAGCCTCTTTGAGCAACATGTGCCTCAGCACCCACCCAAGGAAGAATTCCTTTCCAATATCCCATCTATCCCAGCCCTCTGGCAGTTTGAAGCTATTCCCCCTTGTCCTGCGAGTCCAGACCCTTTTCCAAAGTCCCTCCCCAGCTATCTTGGAGCCCCAGCAGGCACTGCAAAGGGCTCGAAGATCTCCCTGGAGCCTTCTGTTCTCCAGATTGGACACCCTCAGCTCTCCCAGACTGTCCTAGAGCAAAGAAGCTCCACCTTTCAAAGCACCTTAGACGCCTCCTACCGGCCAAACTCGATGGCAACGCTGGCCTTCCGGGCCCTACGGATATCGCTTCCGGTGTCGTTCGGGGTCACTCCCGGCTCTCTTCCCGCCCCCCATGGGGCCCTCAGGCGATGCCGCTCCTACGCCACTTCTGCCGCTGTCAGACCAACGGGGGGGCCGGGGGCCAGCCCAGACTCATCCACAATCCACACTGTCCTCGGCGGCTGCTGCGGGCTCACGGCGGCCCACACACCCGGAAGCAGAGCTCCGAACACAGAGGATCATAGCCCCACATTTGTGTTCGTCTCTGCACAAGGCAGGCCAGTCTTGCCATGCCCGGACTTTTCAGTTCAGCACGAGAATGAGAATACACCTGCGCCATGGGGGAGGAAACCTCTAAAGACTCCCTCATACGTGGTCGCTCAACTTAATGCCTAGGCACTTGCCATTCCTAAGGCTACACTAAAGCCTTTTTTACCTTGCGGGTAAGAAATGCCGTTGTTCTCGTGTGCAGCTAAAGGCGCAGCACAGGCAGGCCGGGACAAAAGCTGGGGCAGAGCCCTTCCTCACTCCTTCGCTGTGCTGTACTCCATGCAGCTAGAGCGAAGCGAGAAGGACGCGAGGAAGAAAAAGGCGTTCTTAAAGTAGCACCCTGGCAGCAGCCCTGAAAAGGCGCATAACACACGGCATCTCGCTGCCCTCCGTTCTACATACTCGCGGCTCCCTCTGCCGACTTGCAAAAGTTGCTACCAGAGCAGAGGCGGCCAGATTGAAGAGGCAGTGCCTAGGTTCACCTTCTCCTTACTGCACGTAAGCCACGTCCAGCTCCTCGCTGCACTCTGGATTTCCCTTCTCCGAGGCACTTACCGTGGTGCTGTGTGCAACTCGGCGCCTAGAAGTGACCGCCAATGCTTTCACAGCGGGCTGCAAGGGAACCAAGGAGCAGCACAAGCAGCAGTGCTTCAGCTTGCTCCTTCCGACTGCTAAGGGCACTTGGGAAGGCAAGCGAGAGTCAACCACCTTCCTCTCCTAGTAACGTGGTGCACACAAGCACGGGACTAGTGCCGCTTCGTTCACCGCCCTCGCCCAAGCGTGGAGCCGCTTTCACTTGCCGGCGGCCAGAAGCCGCTGCAAGGGCGCCACACAACCACAAGTGCGCCGGCAGCCAAGAGCTAGAGAACGCTGCTTCTGCCCAAGCCCGCCTAGGGCGTGCACCTTTGTTCTCAGAGCTCCGTGCAACAGTCTGCCTCTCTCGCAGTTCGAATGGAAAACGAAAGCTTTTCGCCTACGCCCGTCACAGAGATCCGTTGCCAGGACGAGAATGTCTTGTGGCCGGAGCTCGCCCCCGCCGCGAGGAAGCTGCTATTAGCACCGCGTTGCAGGGACACGTCTCGCTTCTTGACTACGTGCTCAGCGCTCTCCGAATTCGCCGCTAGCTCCACGGTCTTTCTCAGCTGCAAGTAGCAGCGCTCACAGTACATAGAGCTTCGCAAGGACCGAAGACCCGGAGGGAAGTATCGCACTCGAAAATGTGCCAGGATAGAGACGTTCTACACTGAGTAGAGACACAGACAGACAGAGAGTTCTACACTGCCCCTTCTCGTCGGCCATCTTGTGCTCTGCTGCCTCTGCTGTGACGAATAGGTCCTTGAAAGGCGAGCGACAGCGGCTCTCCAGGCACTGAAGAGAGTTCCCTAGGGACTTTTCGATGTAAAACTTTTTCCACCTCCAAAAATACATGGGTAAGTCCTAAAAGTTTTGGTTTTCTTAAGAATAGTTTCGCCCAAGTTTTGCTGTTCTAAACAACCATGGTTTCAGTCTTCACTTAACTGCTTGTTTCTGTCTTTTTGGCTAGTGGCAATCTAATTCTAAGGTAACTAGATGTGTTGGAAATCCATAAATTACATCTCAAGTTAGGTGGGAAAATTGGCTCGGAAGAAAATGGAATTGAGAATTTGGAAAGAATCCAGAGTGAGCTGATGTCACAATCCGAGATTCCCTTGGGTTCCAAATCCTTTCATTTGTGTTTTTGTGGGCTTTTTGAAGGCGGTGTACAGTTGAAGCCATGATTTAGCTGCGGTGAGACCTGCTCTGCTGTAAAAGTATTATTTTCTCAGTGAGCATGGACAACAGTTAGAGTGTCGTCTTTTAAGATTCCCTGCACTCCACTTATGGTGGCAAAAGCAGTGCCTTGACTGTAATCATAAAAGTGATTACAGCTTCATTGCTTTGACATCATGTAGGATGCTTCCTCCATCTGCTGTGGTCAGCATTAAGTAACAGATTTCTCAGTTTCTAGGAAGAGTCTAGCAAACAATCACCTTGCTCCTTCTCTTGCATTTATTCATCACTGCTATGCTGCTATACAGACAGGTAGTCTGTTTATGATTCAACAATTCAATGGGACATCAAGTAAATAACAAAGCAAAACTAACTACCGAAAGCACTATAAGGGCCAGAGATTAGCTTGGATCAAAACAGGTATTCTCCTAGCATTGTTTACAAACGAGTCAGCATGTGAAACAGAAGGCACAATGTAGTTTGTGCCTTGTTTTGGGCATGCCCGGAAGAAGGAAATTCTGATTTCACATACGGGAAAAGAAATGTTGACATTTGAATGAGATTGTTCATACTCCAGTAAAGGTTGCTTTGAAAGGTTGTGGAAGTCCTGTTAGGAAACATGGCTTTACAAGTCCTTTCCACCAGGAGACAACAGCTGCAGAACATCTGGGTGTGCCAGTGTTGAGAGCACCAGCAAAGATCAAAGTGGAGAAGTTGGTGAACAATGGCAGTGGCCTGGCGGAGGGCAAGTGGGGTGCTGGCTGTGGGACCAGGGGAGTCCTGACTGATTTAGGAGGCGTGTGATGGTCTGTGCCAGCAAGCGGAGTAGTGCTGTGGCCTTGGCACACTGCTAATACTGGAATTCAGTGGGGTCACTGGGCAGGCTGAGTGTGTGAGCTGCTGGAGGGACCCAGTTTGCCCACATGTAAACATCCAGTCTCACTCTTGCCAGCCACAGAAAGGAGCAGGATGTGGCTGCTGGCGATGCCTGTCACGTATATGTAGTGTATATGTGTGCTATCCCAGCCTGCTGGGAACACTTCTTCTTTGGGACTGCTTGGGCTGAGGGAGAGAAAGCAGTGGTAGTTTCTGAGGTTTCGAGTTTGCTCGAGTTTCTCAGGCTGTTTCTGGAGCCACCCCGAGTTCTCTTCCTTGAAGCATTTCAAGTCCTGCTAATTTTCAAAATTCAAACAGACACAGCCCTAAGCTAGTTGATCTGACTTCAGAGCTATTCTTACGCTGAGCTGTTGGATGATCTGATCTCCTGAGATGTCTTCCATCTCAGTTTATGACCTGGTTCTTGTGAAAAGTAGGATCTTTTAGCCTGGAGAAGAGAGGTTTCTGGAGAGACAGTATTGTGGCCTTTGAATATGTAAAGAGGGTATAAGACAAATGGAGAAAGACTTTTTAGGAAAGTTTGCAGAGACAGGATAAGGGGCCATGCTTTCAAACTGAGACTAGGTTTAGATTGGCTAAAAGGAAAAACTTTTCTACAATGAAGCTGGTGAGACACTCAAACGGGTGTTCCAGAGAAGTTGTGGATGCCCCATCATTGAGAGTGCTCCTTATCAGTTTGGCTAGTCTTGAGCAATTTGATCTACTGTAAGATCTACCTGGCAAGGAAGTTGGACTACATGATCTTTAATCACAGACTGTTGTATGATTCCGTGGAAGACAGAATGCAATAAAGTTCATATTTCAGATTTTGGCGCAGACATATTTATTTTTTCTCACTTTATGCATCATTGCAATGACAACTTGTTAGCTTCTGAAATGATTAGCTGAGATTGATTTCCTTCCTTAGTTTCATTTTCTCTGTTATTCCTTCACTCTTGGACTTTTTTTTTCACTAGATTCCCTCTTTCAGTAAACTGCCCTTAAGTATCACTTTGCTCCCCACCTGGCTTTTTTTTTTTTTTCAATGACACCTTTTCACTGGTTCGTTTTGGGCCTTTGCTGCTTGAAGTCCAGCAGCCTCCTTGTCTGAGCATTACGGAGCTTTCTTTACAGCTTCATCACTATGCAAAAAGCCATAAATTACTGTGTTCCATCTCACATACCATCAAGTATCACACTAATATTCCCTCTGCTGAATAGCTGGTTGGTTTACATAGACCAGCCAAATACCAGGAAATCCAGATGGCAGCAAGAATCTTGTAGACTACTCCCGCTGTTCATTTAAATTCTGGAGAAGTCAGGTGAGGTATCACATTCTCTTGAAAGAAGTGTCTATCATCTCGGACATTCTAGAATGGGCTATTAATATTGTCATGAGTTTCTGGCTAGACTTTTTAGTATGCAAATTCAAATTCAAATGATCTGAAATGATAGAACTTCAAGAAATTTTTTTTCCCAGAATCGAAGTATGATGGAGTTCCATAGGGAGAATCTTAATCTTAGTTATTCTATTCCATCTCACATCATGGCTGGGGGCAGGGAGAAGGGAGTATCTTTGGGGGACAATGGGTTCCGGTGTAGTCAGTAAGCTGGGCAGAGGAGCCATCAGGTATTTTCTGTTGTTGGGCGGGGGGGGGGGGGATTCGTGTGAACTCTTCCTTTCTTGTACCCTGCCACTAGTATTGTTGCTAAAATTGTTTGTTTTCTCATCCAAGTGACAAAATCAGCACACTTAATGAGGGATGAAGAGGGAGCAGCGACCTCAGAACAGGAGGAAGAAGAAGCAGAGCCTGCTGTCCTCCAGAAGAAAAAAACACTACCAGCCAACTTTGCATCATCTGTGAACTTCCTGGGCGTGTACTCTATCCCCTTGTCCAGAACACTGAGCAAGATATTAAACAGGACTGGGCCCAAGACCGAGCCTTGGGGACCAGCTGGATGAACTCTATTTCCCACCACTCTGTGGGCCTGGCCATCACCCAGTTTGTCACCCAGCAAACAGCCCACCCATGCAAACCATAAGCAGACAGTTTCTTCAGGAGAATGATGTGAGACTCATTGCAAAAAGGATCAGGGAGATGCCTAGGAAGAGTCTCAGGTGAATCCAGGAGACTATAGTGGAGGAAGGACGCGAGGAAGAAGAAGGCGTTCTTAAAGTGGCACCCTGGCAACAGCCCTGAAAGGGCGCATAACACACGGCGTCTCGCTGCCCTCCGTTCTACATACTCGCAGCTCCCTCTGCCGACTTGCAAAAGTTGCTACCAGAGCAGAGGCGGCCAGATTGAAGAGGCAGTGCCTAGGTTCACCTTCTCCTTACTGCACGTAAGCCACGTCCAGCTCCTCGCTGCACTCTGGATTTCCCTTCTCCGCGGCACTTACAGTGGTGCTGTGTGCAACTCGGCGCCTAGAAGCGACCGCCAATGCTTTCACAGCGGGCTGCAAGGGAACCAAGGAGCAGCACAAGCAGCAGTGCTTCAGCTTGCTCCTTCCGACTGCTAAGGGCACTTGGGAAGGCAAGCGAGAGTCAACCACCTTCCTCTCCTAGTAGCCTGTAACGTGGTGCACACAAGCACGGGACTAGTGCCGCTTCGTTCACCGCCCTCGCCCAAGCGTGGAGCCGCTTTCACTTGCCGGCGGCCAGAAGCCACTGCAAGGGCGCCACACAACCACAAGTGCGCCGGCAGCCAAGAGCTAGAGAACGCTGCTTCTGCCCAAGCCCGCCTAGGGCGTGCACCTTTGTTCTCAGAGCTCCGTGCAACAGTCTGCCTCTCTCGCAGTTCGAATGGAAAACGAAAGCTTTTCGCCTACGCCCTTCACAGAGATCCGTTGCCAGGACGAGAATGTCTTGTGGCCGGAGCTCGCCCCGGCCGCGAGGAAGCTGCTATTAGCACCGCGTTGCAGGGCCACGTCTCGCTTCTTGACTACGTGCTCAGCGCTCTCCGAATTCGCCGCTAGCTCCACGGTCTTTCTCAGCTGCAAGTAGCAGCGCTCACAGTACATAGAGCTTCGCAAGGACCGAAGACCCGGAGGGAAGTTTCGCACAGGAAAATGTACCAGGACAGAGACGTGTTCTACGTTGTCCCTTCTCGTCATGCAGTTTGTGCCTCTGCTGCTTCTGCTGTTAGGAATCGCTCCTTGAAAGGCGAGCGAGAGCGTCCTTCCGGGTGCATTGCACTGAGTCGAGTGCTCGCTCGGGACTTTGCACTCGGGGCCAAGGCAAGAGGGCGTGCTTGCCCGCAGAACTGAGAACACGCTGTTGGGCAGAGCTGCAACTGACCGCTGGAGTTCAGCTCTCGCCGGACGGCAGAAGGCGAAGAACGAAGCCGCTTGCGAGCGGCGCAGTGCAGCGAAGAGCTCTCCGAATTCGCCGCTAGCTCCACGGTCCTTCTCAGCTGCGAGTAGCAGCGCTCGCAGTACACAGAGCTTCGCAAGGCCCGAAGACCCGGAGGGAAGTATCGCACACGAAAATGTGCCAGGACAGAGACGTGTTCTACGTTGTCCCTTCTCGTCATGCAGTTTGTGCCTCTGCTGCTTCTGCTGTTAGGAATCGCTCCTTGAAAGACGAGCGAGAGCGTCCTTCCGGGTGCATTGCACTGAGTCGAGTGCTCGCTCGGGACTTTGCTCTCGGGGCCAAGGCAAGAGGGCGTGCTTGCCCGCAGAACTGAGAACACGCTGTTGGGCAGAGCTGCAACTGACCGCTGGAGTTCAGCTCTCGCCGGACGGCAGAAGGCGAAGAACGAAGCCGCTTGCGAGCGGCGCAGTGCAGCGAAGAGCTCTCCGAATTCGCCGCTAGCTCCACGGTCCTTCTCAGCTGCGAGTAGCAGCGCTCGCAGTACACAGGGCTTCGCAAGGCCCGAAGACCCGGAGGGAAGTATCGCACACGAAAATGTGCCAGGACAGAGACGTGTTCTACGTTGTCCCTTCTCGTCATGCAGTTTGTGCCTCTGCTGCTTCTGCTGTTAGGAATCGCTCCTTGAAAGGCGAGCGAGAGCGTCCTTCCGGGTGCATTGCACTGAGTCGAGTGCTCGCTCGGGACTTTGCTCTCGGGGCCAAGGCAAGAGGGCGTGCTTGCCCGCAGAACTGAGAACACGCTGTTGGGCAGAGCTGCAACTGACCGCTGGAGTTCAGCTCTCGCCGGACGGCAGAAGGCGAAGAACGAAGCCGCTTGCGAGCGGCGCAGTGCAGCGAAGAGCTCTCCGAATTCGCCGCTAGCTCCACGGTCCTTCTCAGCTGCGAGTAGCAGCGCTCGCAGTACACAGAGCTTCGCAAGGCCCGAAGACCCGGAGGGAAGTATGGCACACGGAAATGTGCCAGGACAGAGACGTGTTCTACGTTGTCCCTTCTCGTCATGCAGTTTGTGCCTCTGCTGCTTCTGCTGTTAGGAATCGCTCCTTGAAAGGCGAGCGACAGCGTCCTTCCGGGTGCATTGCACTGAGTCGAGTGCTCGCTCGGGGCTTTGCTCTCGGGGCCAAGGCAAGAGGGCGTGCTTGCCCGCAGAACTGAGAACACGCTGTTGGGCAGAGCTGCAACTGACCGCTGGAGTTCAGCTCTCGCCGGACGGCAGAAGGCGAAGAACGAAGCCGCTTGCGAGCGGCGCAGTGCAGCGAAGAGCTCTCCGAATTCGCCGCTAGCTCCACGGTCCTTCTCAGCTGCGAGTAGCAGCGCTCGCAGTACACAGGGCTTCGCAAGGCCCGAAGCCCCGGAGGGAAGTATCGCACACGAAAATGTGCCAGGACAGAGACGTGTTCTACGTTGTCCCTTCTCGTCATGCAGTTTGTGCCTCTGCTGCTTCTGCTGTTAGGAATCGCTCCTTGAAAGGCGAGCGAGAGCGTCCTTCCGGGTGCATTGCACTGAGTCGAGTGCTCGCTCGGGACTTTGCTCTCGGGGCCAAGGCAAGAGGGCGTGCTTGCCCGCAGAACTGAGAACACGCTGTTGGGCAGAGCTGCAACTGACCGCTGGAGTTCAGCTCTCGCCGGACGGCAGAAGGCGAAGAACGAAGCCGCTTGCGAGCGGCGCAGTGCAGCGAAGAGCTCTCCGAATTCGCCGCTAGCTCCACGGTCCTTCTCAGCTGCGAGTAGCAGCGCTCGCAGTACACAGAGCTTCGCAAGGCCCGAAGACCCGGAGGGAAGTATGGCACACGGAAATGTGCCAGGACAGAGACGTGTTCTACGTTGTCCCTTCTCGTCATGCAGTTTGTGCCTCTGCTGCTTCTGCTGTTAGGAATCGCTCCTTGAAAGACGAGCGAGAGCGTCCTTCCGGGTGCATTGCACTGAGTCGAGTGCTCGCTCGGGACTTTGCACTCGGGGCCAAGGCAAGAGGGCGTGCTTGCCCGCAGAACTGAGAACACGCTGTTGGGCAGAGCTGCAACTGACCGCTGGAGTTCAGCTCTCGCCGGACGGCAGAAGGCGAAGAACGAAGCCGCTTGCGAGCGGCGCAGTGCAGCGAAGAGCTCTCCGAATTCGCCGCTAGCTCCACGGTCCTTCTCAGCTGCGAGTAGCAGCGCTCGCAGTACACAGGGCTTCGCAAGGCCCGAAGACCCGGAGGGAAGTATCGCACACGAAAATGTGCCAGGACAGAGACGTGTTCTACGTTGTCCCTTCTCGTCATGCAGTTTGTGCCTCTGCTGCTTCTGCTGTTAGGAATCGCTCCTTGAAAGGCGAGCGAGAGCGTCCTTCCGGGTGCATTGCACTGAGTCGAGTGCTCGCTCGGGACTTTGCTCTCGGGGCCAAGGCAAGAGGGCGTGCTTGCCCGCAGAACTGAGAACACGCTGTTGGGCAGAGCTGCAACTGACCGCTGGAGTTCAGCTCTCGCCGGACGGCAGAAGGCGAAGAACGAAGCCGCTTGCGAGCGGCGCAGTGCAGCGAAGAGCTCTCCGAATTCGCCGCTAGCTCCACGGTCCTTCTCAGCTGCGAGTAGCAGCGCTCGCAGTACACAGAGCTTCGCAAGGCCCGAAGACCCGGAGGGAAGTATGGCACACGGAAATGTGCCAGGACAGAGACGTGTTCTACGTTGTCCCTTCTCGTCATGCAGTTTGTGCCTCTGCTGCTTCTGCTGTTAGGAATCGCTCCTTGAAAGGCGAGCGACAGCGTCCTTCCGGGTGCATTGCACTGAGTCGAGTGCTCGCTCGGGGCTTTGCTCTCGGGGCCAAGGCAAGAGGGCGTGCTTGCCCGCAGAACTGAGAACACGCTGTTGGGCAGAGCTGCAACTGACCGCTGGAGTTCAGCTCTCGCCGGACGGCAGAAGGCGAAGAACGAAGCCGCTTGCGAGCGGCGCAGTGCAGCGAAGAGCTCTCCGAAATCGCCGCTAGCTCCACGGTCCTTCTCAGCTGCGAGTAGCAGCGCTCGCAGTACACAGGGCTTCGCAAGGCCCGAAGCCCCGGAGGGAAGTATCGCACACGGAAATGTGCCAGGACAGAGACGTGTTCTACGTTGTCCCTTCTCGTCATGCAGTTTGTGCCTCTGCTGCTTCTGCTGTTAGGAATCGCTCCTTGAAAGGCGAGCGAGAGCGTCCTTCCGGGTGCATTGCACTGAGTCGAGTGCTCGCTCGGGACTTTGCTCTCGGGGCCAAGGCAAGAGGGCGTGCTTGCCCGCAGAACTGAGAACACGCTGTTGGGCAGAGCTGCAACTGACCGCTGGAGTTCAGCTCTCGCCGGACGGCAGAAGGCGAAGAACGAAGCCGCTTGCGAGCGGCGCAGTGCAGCGAAGAGCTCTCCGAATTCGCCGCTAGCTCCACGGTCCTTCTCAGCTGCGAGTAGCAGCGCTCGCAGTACACAGAGCTTCGCAAGGCCCGAAGACCCGGAGGGAAGTATGGCACACGGAAATGTGCCAGGACAGAGACGTGTTCTACGTTGTCCCTTCTCGTCATGCAGTTTGTGCCTCTGCTGCTTCTGCTGTTAGGAATCGCTCCTTGAAAGACGAGCGAGAGCGTCCTTCCGGGTGCATTGCACTGAGTCGAGTGCTCGCTCGGGACTTTGCACTCGGGGCCAAGGCAAGAGGGCGTGCTTGCCCGCAGAACTGAGAACACGCTGTTGGGCAGAGCTGCAACTGACCGCTGGAGTTCAGCTCTCGCCGGACGGCAGAAGGCGAAGAACGAAGCCGCTTGCGAGCGGCGCAGTGCAGCGAAGAGCTCTCCGAATTCGCCGCTAGCTCCACGGTCCTTCTCAGCTGCGAGTAGCAGCGCTCGCAGTACACAGAGCTTCGCAAGGCCCGAAGACCCGGAGGGAAGTATCGCACACGAAAATGTGCCAGGACAGAGACGTGTTCTACGTTGTCCCTTCTCGTCATGCAGTTTGTGCCTCTGCTGCTTCTGCTGTTAGGAATCGCTCCTTGAAAGACGAGCGAGAGCGTCCTTCCGGGTGCATTGCACTGAGTCGAGTGCTCGCTCGGGACTTTGCACTCGGGGCCAAGGCAAGAGGGCGTGCTTGCCCGCAGAACTGAGAACACGCTGTTGGGCAGAGCTGCAACTGACCGCTGGAGTTCAGCTCTCGCCGGACGGCAGAAGGCGAAGAACGAAGCCGCTTGCGAGCGGCGCAGTGCAGCGAAGAGCTCTCCGAATTCGCCGCTAGCTCCACGGTCCTTCTCAGCTGCGAGTAGCAGCGCTCGCAGTACACAGAGCTTCGCAAGGCCCGAAGACCCGGAGGGAAGTATCGCACACGAAAATGTGCCAGGACAGAGACGTGTTCTACGTTGTCCCTTCTCGTCATGCAGTTTGTGCCTCTGCTGCTTTTGCTGTAGGTAATCGCTCCTTGAAAGACGAGCGAGAGCGTCCTTCCGGGTGCATTGCACTGAGTCGAGTGCTCGCTCGGGACTTTGCTCTCGGGGCCAAGGCAAGAGGGCGTGCTTGCCCGCAGAACTGAGAACACGCTGTTGGGCAGAGCTGCAACTGACCGCTGGAGTTCAGCTCTCGCCGGACGGCAGAAGGCGAAGAACGAAGCCGCTTGCGAGCGGCGCAGTGCAGCGAAGAGCTCTCCGAATTCGCCGCTAGCTCCACGGTCCTTCTCAGCTGCGAGTAGCAGCGCTCGCAGTACACAGAGCTTCGCAAGGCCCGAAGACCCGGAGGGAAGTATGGCACACGGAAATGTGCCAGGACAGAGACGTGTTCTACGTTGTCCCTTCTCGTCATGCAGTTTGTGCCTCTGCTGCTTCTGCTGTTAGGAATCGCTCCTTGAAAGACGAGCGAGAGCGTCCTTCCGGGTGCATTGCACTGAGTCGAGTGCTCGCTCGGGACTTTGCTCTCGGGGCCAAGGCAAGAGGGCGTGCTTGCCCGCAGAACTGAGAACACGCTGTTGGGCAGAGCTGCAACTGACCGCTGGAGTTCAGCTCTCGCCGGACGGCAGAAGGCGAAGAACGAAGCCGCTTGCGAGCGGCGCAGTGCAGCGAAGAGCTCTCCGAATTCGCCGCTAGCTCCACGGTCCTTCTCAGCTGCGAGTAGCAGCGCTCGCAGTACACAGAGCTTCGCAAGGCCCGAAGACCCGGAGGGAAGTATCGCACACGAAAATGTGCCAGGACAGAGACGTGTTCTACGTTGTCCCTTCTCGTCATGCAGTTTGTGCCTCTGCTGCTTCTGCTGTAGGTAATCGCTCCTTGAAAGACGAGCGAGAGCGTCCTTCCGGGTGCATTGCACTGAGTCGAGTGCTCGCTCGGGACTTTGCTCTCGGGGCCAAGGCAAGAGGGCGTGCTTGCCCGCAGAACTGAGAACACGCTGTTGGGCAGAGCTGCAACTGACCGCTGGAGTTCAGCTCTCGCCGGACGGCAGAAGGCGAAGAACGAAGCCGCTTGCGAGCGGCGCAGTGCAGCGAAGAGCTCTCCGAATTCGCCGCTAGCTCCACGGTCCTTCTCAGCTGCGAGTAGCAGCGCTCGCAGTACACAGGGCTTCGCAAGGCCCGAAGACCCGGAGGGAAGTTTCGCACACGAAAATGTGCCAGGACAGAGACGTGTTCTACGTTGTCCCTTCTCGTCATGCAGTTTGTGCCTCTGCTGCTTCTGCTGTTAGGAATCGCTCCTTGAAAGACGAGCGAGAGCGTCCTTCCGGGTGCATTGCACTGAGTCGAGTGCTCGCTCGGGACTTTGCTCTCGGGGCCAAGGCAAGAGGGCGTGCTTGCCCGCAGAACTGAGAACACGCTGTTGGGCAGAGCTGCAACTGACCGCTGGAGTTCAGCTCTCGCCGGACGGCAGAAGGAGAAGAACGAAGCCGCTTGCGAGCGGCGCAGTGCAGCGAAGAGCTCTCCGAATTCGCCGCTAGCTCCACGGTCCTTCTCAGCTGCGAGTAGCAGCGCTCGCAGTACACAGGGCTTCGCAAGGCCCGAAGACCCGGAGGGAAGTATCGCACACGAAAATGTGCCAGGACAGAGACGTGTTCTACGTTGTCCCTTCTCGTCATGCAGTTTGTGCCTCTGCTGCTTCTGCTGTTAGGAATCGCTCCTTGAAAGGCGAGCGAGAGCGTCCTTCCGGGTGCATTGCACTGAGTCGAGTGCTCGCTCGGGACTTTGCTCTCGGGGCCAAGGCAAGAGGGCGTGCTTGCCCGCAGAACTGAGAACACGCTGTTGGGCAGAGCTGCAACTGACCGCTGGAGTTCAGCTCTCGCCGGACGGCAGAAGGCGAAGAACGAAGCCGCTTGCGAGCGGCGCAGTGCAGCGAAGAGCTCTCCGAATTCGCCGCTAGCTCCACGGTCCTTCTCAGCTGCGAGTAGCAGCGCTCGCAGTACACAGAGCTTCGCAAGGCCCGAAGACCCGGAGGGAAGTATGGCACACGGAAATGCGCCAGGACAGAGACGTGTTCTACGTTGTCCCTTCTCGTCATGCAGTTTGTGCCTCTGCTGCTTCTGCTGTTAGGAATCGCTCCTTGAAAGGCGAGCGACAGCGTCCTTCCGGGTGCATTGCACTGAGTCGAGTGCTCGCTCGGGGCTTTGCTCTCGGGGCCAAGGCAAGAGGGCGTGCTTGCCCGCAGAACTGAGAACACGCTGTTGGGCAGAGCTGCAACTGACCGCTGGAGTTCAGCTCTCGCCGGACGGCAGAAGGCGAAGAACGAAGCCGCTTGCGAGCGGCGCAGTGCAGCGAAGAGCTCTCCGAATTCGCCGCTAGCTCCACGGTCCTTCTCAGCTGCGAGTAGCAGCGCTCGCAGTACACAGGGCTTCGCAAGGCCCGAAGCCCCGGAGGGAAGTATCGCACACGAAAATGCGCCAGGACAGAGACGTGTTCTACGTTGTCCCTTCTCGTCATGCAGTTTGTGCCTCTGCTGCTTCTGCTGTTAGGAATCGCTCCTTGAAAGGCGAGCGAGAGCGTCCTTCCGGGTGCATTGCACTGAGTCGAGTGCTCGCTCGGGACTTTGCTCTCGGGGCCAAGGCAAGAGGGCGTGCTTGCCCGCAGAACTGAGAACACGCTGTTGGGCAGAGCTGCAACTGACCGCTGGAGTTCAGCTCTCGCCGGACGGCAGAAGGCGAAGAACGAAGCCGCTTGCGAGCGGCGCAGTGCAGCGAAGAGCTCTCCGAATTCGCCGCTAGCTCCACGGTCCTTCTCAGCTGCGAGTAGCAGCGCTCGCAGTACACAGAGCTTCGCAAGACCCGAAGACCCGGAGGGAAGTATGGCACACGGAAATGTGCCAGGACAGAGACGTGTTCTACGTTGTCCCTTCTCGTCATGCAGTTTGTGCCTCTGCTGCTTCTGCTGTTAGGAATCGCTCCTTGAAAGGCGAGCGACAGCGTCCTTCCGGGTGCATTGCACTGAGTCGAGTGCTCGCTCGGGGCTTTGCTCTCGGGGCCAAGGCAAGAGGGCGTGCTTGCCCGCAGAACTGAGAACACGCTGTTGGGCAGAGCTGCAACTGACCGCTGGAGTTCAGCTCTCGCCGGACGGCAGAAGGCGAAGAACGAAGCCGCTTGCGAGCGGCGCAGTGCAGCGAAGAGCTCTCCGAATTCGCCGCTAGCTCCACGGTCCTTCTCAGCTGCGAGTAGCAGCGCTCGCAGTACACAGGGCTTCGCACCTCTAAATGTTTTACTACTGTGTTATGATTCTGTCTTCAGTTAATAGAACCCGATATACAACAAAGAGATGGGAGCACATGGAGATGCATTGGAGAGCCTACGCTGGAGGTAACACATTCATTTTTTACTCAAACAAATCCAAATTAGAAATGTTGAAAATTACCTGGGGCCATTTCAACAGCCAGCAAACTGACTAACACAACCAATCTTTGGCTTCTATTCAATCCTTTGCTTGTTTTACCTGGACCTTGAATATCTGTCTGCAGCCTTCCTCTCTGCAAATATATCACACTCGTCCTATTGAGAACCCATGGCTCATCACAGCTGCTTCGCCACGCCTGCTTCCAGAAGAACTGGCAACTACAAGCTGGGAGCCAAGAGATACAACACTTCACTTGGAAAAGGGCCTTCCATGAATCCTAGAATCCCAGAATGGTTTGGACTGGAAGCGACCTTAGAGACAAATTATCTTCTTCCCACATCCTGACACGGGCAGGGACACTTTTCCACTAGTCCAGGTTGCTCCATGTCCGCTCCAGCCTGGCCCTGGACGCTTCCTGCCATGGGGCTCCTACACAGCCTCTTTGAGCAACATGTGCCTCAGCACCCACCCAAGGAAGAATTCCTTTCCAATATCCCATCTATCCCAGCCCTCTGGCAGTTTGAAGCTATTCCCCCTTGTCCTGCGAGTCCAGACCCTTTTCCAAAGTCCCTCCCCAGCTATCTTGGAGCCCCAGCAGGCACTGCAAAGGGCTCGAAGATCTCCCTGGAGCCTTCTGTTCTCCAGATTGGACACCCTCAGCTCTCCCAGACTGTCCTAGAGCAAAGAAGCTCCACCTTTCAAAGCACCTTAGACGCCTCCTACCGGCCAAACTCGATGGCAACGCTGGCCTTCCGGGCCCTACGGATATCGCTTCCGGTGTCGTTCGGGGTCACTCCCGGCTCTCTTCCCGCCCCCCATGGGGCCCTCAGGCGATGCCGCTCCTACGCCACTTCTGCCGCTGTCAGACCAACGGGGGGGCCGGGGGCCAGCCCAGACTCATCCACAATCCACACTGTCCTCGGCGGCTGCTGCGGGCTCACGGCGGCCCACACACCCGGAAGCAGAGCTCCGAACACAGAGGATCATAGCCCCACATTTGTGTTCGTCTCTGCACAAGGCAGGCCAGTCTTGCCATGCCCGGACTTTTCAGTTCAGCACGAGAATGAGAATACACCTGCGCCATGGGGGAGGAAACCTCTAAAGACTCCCTCATACGTGGTCGCTCAACTTAATGCCTAGGCACTTGCCATTCCTAAGGCTACACTAAAGCCTTTTTTACCTTGCGGGTAAGAAATGCCGTTGTTCTCGTGTGCAGCTAAAGGCGCAGCACAGGCAGGCCGGGACAAAAGCTGGGGCAGAGCCCTTCCTCACTCCTTCGCTGTGCTGTACTCCATGCAGCTAGAGCGAAGCGAGAAGGACGCGAGGAAGAAAAAGGCGTTCTTAAAGTAGCACCCTGGCAGCAGCCCTGAAAAGGCGCATAACACACGGCATCTCGCTGCCCTCCGTTCTACATACTCGCGGCTCCCTCTGCCGACTTGCAAAAGTTGCTACCAGAGCAGAGGCGGCCAGATTGAAGAGGCAGTGCCTAGGTTCACCTTCTCCTTACTGCACGTAAGCCACGTCCAGCTCCTCGCTGCACTCTGGATTTCCCTTCTCCGAGGCACTTACCGTGGTGCTGTGTGCAACTCGGCGCCTAGAAGTGACCGCCAATGCTTTCACAGCGGGCTGCAAGGGAACCAAGGAGCAGCACAAGCAGCAGTGCTTCAGCTTGCTCCTTCCGACTGCTAAGGGCACTTGGGAAGGCAAGCGAGAGTCAACCACCTTCCTCTCCTAGTAACGTGGTGCACACAAGCACGGGACTAGTGCCGCTTCGTTCACCGCCCTCGCCCAAGCGTGGAGCCGCTTTCACTTGCCGGCGGCCAGAAGCCGCTGCAAGGGCGCCACACAACCACAAGTGCGCCGGCAGCCAAGAGCTAGAGAACGCTGCTTCTGCCCAAGCCCGCCTAGGGCGTGCACCTTTGTTCTCAGAGCTCCGTGCAACAGTCTGCCTCTCTCGCAGTTCGAATGGAAAACGAAAGCTTTTCGCCTACGCCCGTCACAGAGATCCGTTGCCAGGACGAGAATGTCTTGTGGCCGGAGCTCGCCCCCGCCGCGAGGAAGCTGCTATTAGCACCGCGTTGCAGGGACACGTCTCGCTTCTTGACTACGTGCTCAGCGCTCTCCGAATTCGCCGCTAGCTCCACGGTCTTTCTCAGCTGCAAGTAGCAGCGCTCACAGTACATAGAGCTTCGCAAGGACCGAAGACCCGGAGGGAAGTATCGCACTCGAAAATGTGCCAGGATAGAGACGTTCTACACTGAGTAGAGACACAGACAGACAGAGAGTTCTACACTGCCCCTTCTCGTCGGCCATCTTGTGCTCTGCTGCCTCTGCTGTGACGAATAGGTCCTTGAAAGGCGAGCGACAGCGGCTCTCCAGGCACTGAAGAGAGTTCCCTAGGGACTTTTCGATGTAAAACTTTTTCCACCTCCAAAAATACATGGGTAAGTCCTAAAAGTTTTGGTTTTCTTAAGAATAGTTTCGCCCAAGTTTTGCTGTTCTAAACAACCATGGTTTCAGTCTTCACTTAACTGCTTGTTTCTGTCTTTTTGGCTAGTGGCAATCTAATTCTAAGGTAACTAGATGTGTTGGAAATCCATAAATTACATCTCAAGTTAGGTGGGAAAATTGGCTCGGAAGAAAATGGAATTGAGAATTTGGAAAGAATCCAGAGTGAGCTGATGTCACAATCCGAGATTCCCTTGGGTTCCAAATCCTTTCATTTGTGTTTTTGTGGGCTTTTTGAAGGCGGTGTACAGTTGAAGCCATGATTTAGCTGCGGTGAGACCTGCTCTGCTGTAAAAGTATTATTTTCTCAGTGAGCATGGACAACAGTTAGAGTGTCGTCTTTTAAGATTCCCTGCACTCCACTTATGGTGGCAAAAGCAGTGCCTTGACTGTAATCATAAAAGTGATTACAGCTTCATTGCTTTGACATCATGTAGGATGCTTCCTCCATCTGCTGTGGTCAGCATTAAGTAACAGATTTCTCAGTTTCTAGGAAGAGTCTAGCAAACAATCACCTTGCTCCTTCTCTTGCATTTATTCATCACTGCTATGCTGCTATACAGACAGGTAGTCTGTTTATGATTCAACAATTCAATGGGACATCAAGTAAATAACAAAGCAAAACTAACTACCGAAAGCACTATAAGGGCCAGAGATTAGCTTGGATCAAAACAGGTATTCTCCTAGCATTGTTTACAAACGAGTCAGCATGTGAAACAGAAGGCACAATGTAGTTTGTGCCTTGTTTTGGGCATGCCCGGAAGAAGGAAATTCTGATTTCACATACGGGAAAAGAAATGTTGACATTTGAATGAGATTGTTCATACTCCAGTAAAGGTTGCTTTGAAAGGTTGTGGAAGTCCTGTTAGGAAACATGGCTTTACAAGTCCTTTCCACCAGGAGACAACAGCTGCAGAACATCTGGGTGTGCCAGTGTTGAGAGCACCAGCAAAGATCAAAGTGGAGAAGTTGGTGAACAATGGCAGTGGCCTGGCGGAGGGCAAGTGGGGTGCTGGCTGTGGGACCAGGGGAGTCCTGACTGATTTAGGAGGCGTGTGATGGTCTGTGCCAGCAAGCGGAGTAGTGCTGTGGCCTTGGCACACTGCTAATACTGGAATTCAGTGGGGTCACTGGGCAGGCTGAGTGTGTGAGCTGCTGGAGGGACCCAGTTTGCCCACATGTAAACATCCAGTCTCACTCTTGCCAGCCACAGAAAGGAGCAGGATGTGGCTGCTGGCGATGCCTGTCACGTATATGTAGTGTATATGTGTGCTATCCCAGCCTGCTGGGAACACTTCTTCTTTGGGACTGCTTGGGCTGAGGGAGAGAAAGCAGTGGTAGTTTCTGAGGTTTCGAGTTTGCTCGAGTTTCTCAGGCTGTTTCTGGAGCCACCCCGAGTTCTCTTCCTTGAAGCATTTCAAGTCCTGCTAATTTTCAAAATTCAAACAGACACAGCCCTAAGCTAGTTGATCTGACTTCAGAGCTATTCTTACGCTGAGCTGTTGGATGATCTGATCTCCTGAGATGTCTTCCATCTCAGTTTATGACCTGGTTCTTGTGAAAAGTAGGATCTTTTAGCCTGGAGAAGAGAGGTTTCTGGAGAGACAGTATTGTGGCCTTTGAATATGTAAAGAGGGTATAAGACAAATGGAGAAAGACTTTTTAGGAAAGTTTGCAGAGACAGGATAAGGGGCCATGCTTTCAAACTGAGACTAGGTTTAGATTGGCTAAAAGGAAAAACTTTTCTACAATGAAGCTGGTGAGACACTCAAACGGGTGTTCCAGAGAAGTTGTGGATGCCCCATCATTGAGAGTGCTCCTTATCAGTTTGGCTAGTCTTGAGCAATTTGATCTACTGTAAGATCTACCTGGCAAGGAAGTTGGACTACATGATCTTTAATCACAGACTGTTGTATGATTCCGTGGAAGACAGAATGCAATAAAGTTCATATTTCAGATTTTGGCGCAGACATATTTATTTTTTCTCACTTTATGCATCATTGCAATGACAACTTGTTAGCTTCTGAAATGATTAGCTGAGATTGATTTCCTTCCTTAGTTTCATTTTCTCTGTTATTCCTTCACTCTTGGACTTTTTTTTTCACTAGATTCCCTCTTTCAGTAAACTGCCCTTAAGTATCACTTTGCTCCCCACCTGGCTTTTTTTTTTTTTTCAATGACACCTTTTCACTGGTTCGTTTTGGGCCTTTGCTGCTTGAAGTCCAGCAGCCTCCTTGTCTGAGCATTACGGAGCTTTCTTTACAGCTTCATCACTATGCAAAAAGCCATAAATTACTGTGTTCCATCTCACATACCATCAAGTATCACACTAATATTCCCTCTGCTGAATAGCTGGTTGGTTTACATAGACCAGCCAAATACCAGGAAATCCAGATGGCAGCAAGAATCTTGTAGACTACTCCCGCTGTTCATTTAAATTCTGGAGAAGTCAGGTGAGGTATCACATTCTCTTGAAAGAAGTGTCTATCATCTCGGACATTCTAGAATGGGCTATTAATATTGTCATGAGTTTCTGGCTAGACTTTTTAGTATGCAAATTCAAATTCAAATGATCTGAAATGATAGAACTTCAAGAAATTTTTTTTCCCAGAATCGAAGTATGATGGAGTTCCATAGGGAGAATCTTAATCTTAGTTATTCTATTCCATCTCACATCATGGCTGGGGGCAGGGAGAAGGGAGTATCTTTGGGGGACAATGGGTTCCGGTGTAGTCAGTAAGCTGGGCAGAGGAGCCATCAGGTATTTTCTGTTGTTGGGCGGGGGGGGGGGGGATTCGTGTGAACTCTTCCTTTCTTGTACCCTGCCACTAGTATTGTTGCTAAAATTGTTTGTTTTCTCATCCAAGTGACAAAATCAGCACACTTAATGAGGGATGAAGAGGGAGCAGCGACCTCAGAACAGGAGGAAGAAGAAGCAGAGCCTGCTGTCCTCCAGAAGAAAAAAACACTACCAGCCAACTTTGCATCATCTGTGAACTTCCTGGGCGTGTACTCTATCCCCTTGTCCAGAACACTGAGCAAGATATTAAACAGGACTGGGCCCAAGACCGAGCCTTGGGGACCAGCTGGATGAACTCTATTTCCCACCACTCTGTGGGCCTGGCCATCACCCAGTTTGTCACCCAGCAAACAGCCCACCCATGCAAACCATAAGCAGACAGTTTCTTCAGGAGAATGATGTGAGACTCATTGCAAAAAGGATCAGGGAGATGCCTAGGAAGAGTCTCAGGTGAATCCAGGAGACTATAGTGGAGGAAGGACGCGAGGAAGAAGAAGGCGTTCTTAAAGTGGCACCCTGGCAACAGCCCTGAAAGGGCGCATAACACACGGCGTCTCGCTGCCCTCCGTTCTACATACTCGCAGCTCCCTCTGCCGACTTGCAAAAGTTGCTACCAGAGCAGAGGCGGCCAGATTGAAGAGGCAGTGCCTAGGTTCACCTTCTCCTTACTGCACGTAAGCCACGTCCAGCTCCTCGCTGCACTCTGGATTTCCCTTCTCCGCGGCACTTACAGTGGTGCTGTGTGCAACTCGGCGCCTAGAAGCGACCGCCAATGCTTTCACAGCGGGCTGCAAGGGAACCAAGGAGCAGCACAAGCAGCAGTGCTTCAGCTTGCTCCTTCCGACTGCTAAGGGCACTTGGGAAGGCAAGCGAGAGTCAACCACCTTCCTCTCCTAGTAGCCTGTAACGTGGTGCACACAAGCACGGGACTAGTGCCGCTTCGTTCACCGCCCTCGCCCAAGCGTGGAGCCGCTTTCACTTGCCGGCGGCCAGAAGCCACTGCAAGGGCGCCACACAACCACAAGTGCGCCGGCAGCCAAGAGCTAGAGAACGCTGCTTCTGCCCAAGCCCGCCTAGGGCGTGCACCTTTGTTCTCAGAGCTCCGTGCAACAGTCTGCCTCTCTCGCAGTTCGAATGGAAAACGAAAGCTTTTCGCCTACGCCCTTCACAGAGATCCGTTGCCAGGACGAGAATGTCTTGTGGCCGGAGCTCGCCCCGGCCGCGAGGAAGCTGCTATTAGCACCGCGTTGCAGGGCCACGTCTCGCTTCTTGACTACGTGCTCAGCGCTCTCCGAATTCGCCGCTAGCTCCACGGTCTTTCTCAGCTGCAAGTAGCAGCGCTCACAGTACATAGAGCTTCGCAAGGACCGAAGACCCGGAGGGAAGTTTCGCACAGGAAAATGTACCAGGACAGAGACGTGTTCTACGTTGTCCCTTCTCGTCATGCAGTTTGTGCCTCTGCTGCTTCTGCTGTTAGGAATCGCTCCTTGAAAGGCGAGCGAGAGCGTCCTTCCGGGTGCATTGCACTGAGTCGAGTGCTCGCTCGGGACTTTGCACTCGGGGCCAAGGCAAGAGGGCGTGCTTGCCCGCAGAACTGAGAACACGCTGTTGGGCAGAGCTGCAACTGACCGCTGGAGTTCAGCTCTCGCCGGACGGCAGAAGGCGAAGAACGAAGCCGCTTGCGAGCGGCGCAGTGCAGCGAAGAGCTCTCCGAATTCGCCGCTAGCTCCACGGTCCTTCTCAGCTGCGAGTAGCAGCGCTCGCAGTACACAGAGCTTCGCAAGGCCCGAAGACCCGGAGGGAAGTATCGCACACGAAAATGTGCCAGGACAGAGACGTGTTCTACGTTGTCCCTTCTCGTCATGCAGTTTGTGCCTCTGCTGCTTCTGCTGTTAGGAATCGCTCCTTGAAAGACGAGCGAGAGCGTCCTTCCGGGTGCATTGCACTGAGTCGAGTGCTCGCTCGGGACTTTGCTCTCGGGGCCAAGGCAAGAGGGCGTGCTTGCCCGCAGAACTGAGAACACGCTGTTGGGCAGAGCTGCAACTGACCGCTGGAGTTCAGCTCTCGCCGGACGGCAGAAGGCGAAGAACGAAGCCGCTTGCGAGCGGCGCAGTGCAGCGAAGAGCT
Organism: Sturnus vulgaris; assembly: GCF_052056855.1. NCBI lineage: Eukaryota > Metazoa > Chordata > Aves > Passeriformes > Sturnidae > Sturnus > Sturnus vulgaris. Next base: position 59,524 of record NW_028276600.1, read on the forward strand.
CTCCGAATTCGCCGCTAGCTCCACGGTCCTTCTCAGCTGCGAGTAGCAGCGCTCGCAGTACACAGGGCTTCGCAAGGCCCGAAGACCCGGAGGGAAGTATCGCACACGAAAATGTGCCAGGACAGAGACGTGTTCTACGTTGTCCCTTCTCGTCATGCAGTTTGTGCCTCTGCTGCTTCTGCTGTTAGGAATCGCTCCTTGAAAGGCGAGCGAGAGCGTCCTTCCGGGTGCATTGCACTGAGTCGAGTGCTCGCTCGGGACTTTGCTCTCGGGGCCAAGGCAAGAGGGCGTGCTTGCCCGCAGAACTGAGAACACGCTGTTGGGCAGAGCTGCAACTGACCGCTGGAGTTCAGCTCTCGCCGGACGGCAGAAGGCGAAGAACGAAGCCGCTTGCGAGCGGCGCAGTGCAGCGAAGAGCTCTCCGAATTCGCCGCTAGCTCCACGGTCCTTCTCAGCTGCGAGTAGCAGCGCTCGCAGTACACAGAGCTTCGCAAGGCCCGAAGACCCGGAGGGAAGTATGGCACACGGAAATGTGCCAGGACAGAGACGTGTTCTACGTTGTCCCTTCTCGTCATGCAGTTTGTGCCTCTGCTGCTTCTGCTGTTAGGAATCGCTCCTTGAAAGGCGAGCGACAGCGTCCTTCCGGGTGCATTGCACTGAGTCGAGTGCTCGCTCGGGGCTTTGCTCTCGGGGCCAAGGCAAGAGGGCGTGCTTGCCCGCAGAACTGAGAACACGCTGTTGGGCAGAGCTGCAACTGACCGCTGGAGTTCAGCTCTCGCCGGACGGCAGAAGGCGAAGAACGAAGCCGCTTGCGAGCGGCGCAGTGCAGCGAAGAGCTCTCCGAATTCGCCGCTAGCTCCACGGTCCTTCTCAGCTGCGAGTAGCAGCGCTCGCAGTACACAGGGCTTCGCAAGGCCCGAAGCCCCGGAGGGAAGTATCGCACACGAAAATGTGCCAGGACAGAGACGTGTTCTACGTTGTCCCTTCTCGTCATGCAGTTTGTGCCTCTGCTGCTTCTGCTGTTAGGAATCGCTCCTTGAAAGGCGAGCGAGAGCGTCCTTCCGGGTGCATTGCACTGAGTCGAGTGCTCGCTCGGGACTTTGCTCTCGGGGCCAAGGCAAGAGGGCGTGCTTGCCCGCAGAACTGAGAACACGCTGTTGGGCAGAGCTGCAACTGACCGCTGGAGTTCAGCTCTCGCCGGACGGCAGAAGGCGAAGAACGAAGCCGCTTGCGAGCGGCGCAGTGCAGCGAAGAGCTCTCCGAATTCGCCGCTAGCTCCACGGTCCTTCTCAGCTGCGAGTAGCAGCGCTCGCAGTACACAGAGCTTCGCAAGGCCCGAAGACCCGGAGGGAAGTATGGCACACGGAAATGTGCCAGGACAGAGACGTGTTCTACGTTGTCCCTTCTCGTCATGCAGTTTGTGCCTCTGCTGCTTCTGCTGTTAGGAATCGCTCCTTGAAAGACGAGCGAGAGCGTCCTTCCGGGTGCATTGCACTGAGTCGAGTGCTCGCTCGGGACTTTGCACTCGGGGCCAAGGCAAGAGGGCGTGCTTGCCCGCAGAACTGAGAACACGCTGTTGGGCAGAGCTGCAACTGACCGCTGGAGTTCAGCTCTCGCCGGACGGCAGAAGGCGAAGAACGAAGCCGCTTGCGAGCGGCGCAGTGCAGCGAAGAGCTCTCCGAATTCGCCGCTAGCTCCACGGTCCTTCTCAGCTGCGAGTAGCAGCGCTCGCAGTACACAGAGCTTCGCAAGGCCCGAAGACCCGGAGGGAAGTATCGCACACGAAAATGTGCCAGGACAGAGACGTGTTCTACGTTGTCCCTTCTCGTCATGCAGTTTGTGCCTCTGCTGCTTTTGCTGTAGGTAATCGCTCCTTGAAAGACGAGCGAGAGCGTCCTTCCGGGTGCATTGCACTGAGTCGAGTGCTCGCTCGGGACTTTGCTCTCGGGGCCAAGGCAAGAGGGCGTGCTTGCCCGCAGAACTGAGAACACGCTGTTGGGCAGAGCTGCAACTGACCGCTGGAGTTCAGCTCTCGCCGGACGGCAGAAGGCGAAGAACGAAGCCGCTTGCGAGCGGCGCAGTGCAGCGAAGAGCTCTCCGAATTCGCCGCTAGCTCCACGGTCCTTCTCAGCTGCGAGTAGCAGCGCTCGCAGTACACAGAGCTTCGCAAGGCCCGAAGACCCGGAGGGAAGTATGGCACACGGAAATGTGCCAGGACAGAGACGTGTTCTACGTTGTCCCTTCTCGTCATGCAGTTTGTGCCTCTGCTGCTTCTGCTGTTAGGAATCGCTCCTTGAAAGACGAGCGAGAGCGTCCTTCCGGGTGCATTGCACTGAGTCGAGTGCTCGCTCGGGACTTTGCTCTCGGGGCCAAGGCAAGAGGGCGTGCTTGCCCGCAGAACTGAGAACACGCTGTTGGGCAGAGCTGCAACTGACCGCTGGAGTTCAGCTCTCGCCGGACGGCAGAAGGCGAAGAACGAAGCCGCTTGCGAGCGGCGCAGTGCAGCGAAGAGCTCTCCGAATTCGCCGCTAGCTCCACGGTCCTTCTCAGCTGCGAGTAGCAGCGCTCGCAGTACACAGAGCTTCGCAAGGCCCGAAGACCCGGAGGGAAGTATCGCACACGAAAATGTGCCAGGACAGAGACGTGTTCTACGTTGTCCCTTCTCGTCATGCAGTTTGTGCCTCTGCTGCTTCTGCTGTAGGTAATCGCTCCTTGAAAGACGAGCGAGAGCGTCCTTCCGGGTGCATTGCACTGAGTCGAGTGCTCGCTCGGGACTTTGCTCTCGGGGCCAAGGCAAGAGGGCGTGCTTGCCCGCAGAACTGAGAACACGCTGTTGGGCAGAGCTGCAACTGACCGCTGGAGTTCAGCTCTCGCCGGACGGCAGAAGGCGAAGAACGAAGCCGCTTGCGAGCGGCGCAGTGCAGCGAAGAGCTCTCCGAATTCGCCGCTAGCTCCACGGTCCTTCTCAGCTGCGAGTAGCAGCGCTCGCAGTACACAGGGCTTCGCAAGGCCCGAAGACCCGGAGGGAAGTTTCGCACACGAAAATGTGCCAGGACAGAGACGTGTTCTACGTTGTCCCTTCTCGTCATGCAGTTTGTGCCTCTGCTGCTTCTGCTGTTAGGAATCGCTCCTTGAAAGACGAGCGAGAGCGTCCTTCCGGGTGCATTGCACTGAGTCGAGTGCTCGCTCGGGACTTTGCTCTCGGGGCCAAGGCAAGAGGGCGTGCTTGCCCGCAGAACTGAGAACACGCTGTTGGGCAGAGCTGCAACTGACCGCTGGAGTTCAGCTCTCGCCGGACGGCAGAAGGCGAAGAACGAAGCCGCTTGCGAGCGGCGCAGTGCAGCGAAGAGCTCTCCGAATTCGCCGCTAGCTCCACGGTCCTTCTCAGCTGCGAGTAGCAGCGCTCGCAGTACACAGGGCTTCGCAAGGCCCGAAGACCCGGAGGGAAGTATCGCACACGAAAATGTGCCAGGACAGAGACGTGTTCTACGTTGTCCCTTCTCGTCATGCAGTTTGTGCCTCTGCTGCTTCTGCTGTTAGGAATCGCTCCTTGAAAGGCGAGCGAGAGCGTCCTTCCGGGTGCATTGCACTGAGTCGAGTGCTCGCTCGGGACTTTGCTCTCGGGGCCAAGGCAAGAGGGCGTGCTTGCCCGCAGAACTGAGAACACGCTGTTGGGCAGAGCTGCAACTGACCGCTGGAGTTCAGCTCTCGCCGGACGGCAGAAGGCGAAGAACGAAGCCGCTTGCGAGCGGCGCAGTGCAGCGAAGAGCTCTCCGAATTCGCCGCTAGCTCCACGGTCCTTCTCAGCTGCGAGTAGCAGCGCTCGCAGTACACAGAGCTTCGCAAGGCCCGAAGACCCGGAGGGAAGTATGGCACACGGAAATGCGCCAGGACAGAGACGTGTTCTACGTTGTCCCTTCTCGTCATGCAGTTTGTGCCTCTGCTGCTTCTGCTGTTAGGAATCGCTCCTTGAAAGGCGAGCGACAGCGTCCTTCCGGGTGCATTGCACTGAGTCGAGTGCTCGCTCGGGGCTTTGCTCTCGGGGCCAAGGCAAGAGGGCGTGCTTGCCCGCAGAACTGAGAACACGCTGTTGGGCAGAGCTGCAACTGACCGCTGGAGTTCAGCTCTCGCCGGACGGCAGAAGGCGAAGAACGAAGCCGCTTGCGAGCGGCGCAGTGCAGCGAAGAGCTCTCCGAATTCGCCGCTAGCTCCACGGTCCTTCTCAGCTGCGAGTAGCAGCGCTCGCAGTACACAGGGCTTCGCAAGGCCCGAAGCCCCGGAGGGAAGTATCGCACACGAAAATGCGCCAGGACAGAGACGTGTTCTACGTTGTCCCTTCTCGTCATGCAGTTTGTGCCTCTGCTGCTTCTGCTGTTAGGAATCGCTCCTTGAAAGGCGAGCGAGAGCGTCCTTCCGGGTGCATTGCACTGAGTCGAGTGCTCGCTCGGGACTTTGCTCTCGGGGCCAAGGCAAGAGGGCGTGCTTGCCCGCAGAACTGAGAACACGCTGTTGGGCAGAGCTGCAACTGACCGCTGGAGTTCAGCTCTCGCCGGACGGCAGAAGGCGAAGAACGAAGCCGCTTGCGAGCGGCGCAGTGCAGCGAAGAGCTCTCCGAATTCGCCGCTAGCTCCACGGTCCTTCTCAGCTGCGAGTAGCAGCGCTCGCAGTACACAGAGCTTCGCAAGACCCGAAGACCCGGAGGGAAGTATGGCACACGGAAATGTGCCAGGACAGAGACGTGTTCTACGTTGTCCCTTCTCGTCATGCAGTTTGTGCCTCTGCTGCTTCTGCTGTTAGGAATCGCTCCTTGAAAGGCGAGCGACAGCGTCCTTCCGGGTGCATTGCACTGAGTCGAGTGCTCGCTCGGGGCTTTGCTCTCGGGGCCAAGGCAAGAGGGCGTGCTTGCCCGCAGAACTGAGAACACGCTGTTGGGCAGAGCTGCAACTGACCGCTGGAGTTCAGCTCTCGCCGGACGGCAGAAGGTGAAGAACGAAGCCGCTTGCGAGCGGCGCAGTGCAGCGAAGAGCTCTCCGAATTCGCCGCTAGCTCCACGGTCCTTCTCAGCTGCGAGTAGCAGCGCTCGCAGTACACAGGGCTTCGCACCTCTAAATGTTTTACTACTGTGTTATGATTCTGTCTTCAGTTAATAGAACCCGATATACAACAAAGAGATGGGAGCACATGGAGATGCATTGGAGAGCCTACGCTGGAGGTAACACATTCATTTTTTACTCAAACAAATCCAAATTAGAAATGTTGAAAATTACCTGGGGCCATTTCAACAGCCAGCAAACTGACTAACACAACCAATCTTTGGCTTCTATTCAATCCTTTGCTTGTTTTACCTGGACCTTGAATATCTGTCTGCAGCCTTCCTCTCTGCAAATATATCACACTCGTCCTATTGAGAACCCATGGCTCATCACAGCTGCTTCGCCACGCCTGCTTCCAGAAGAACTGGCAACTACAAGCTGGGAGCCAAGAGATACAACACTTCACTTGGAAAAGGGCCTTCCATGAATCCTAGAATCCCAGAATGGTTTGGACTGGAAGCGACCTTAGAGACAAATTATCTTCTTCCCACATCCTGACACGGGCAGGGACACTTTTCCACTAGTCCAGGTTGCTCCATGTCCGCTCCAGCCTGGCCCTGGACGCTTCCTGCCATGGGGCTCCTACACAGCCTCTTTGAGCAACATGTGCCTCAGCACCCACCCAAGGAAGAATTCCTTTCCAATATCCCATCTATCCCAGCCCTCTGGCAGTTTGAAGCTATTCCCCCTTGTCCTGCGAGTCCAGACCCTTTTCCAAAGTCCCTCCCCAGCTATCTTGGAGCCCCAGCAGGCACTGCAAAGGGCTCGAAGATCTCCCTGGAGCCTTCTGTTCTCCAGATTGGACACCCTCAGCTCTCCCAGACTGTCCTAGAGCAAAGAAGCTCCACCTTTCAAAGCACCTTAGACGCCTCCTACCGGCCAAACTCGATGGCAACGCTGGCCTTCCGGGCCCTACGGATATCGCTTCCGGTGTCGTTCGGGGTCACTCCCGGCTCTCTTCCCGCCCCCCATGGGGCCCTCAGGCGATGCCGCTCCTACGCCACTTCTGCCGCTGTCAGACCAACGGGGGGGCCGGGGGCCAGCCCAGACTCATCCACAATCCACACTGTCCTCGGCGGCTGCTGCGGGCTCACGGCGGCCCACACACCCGGAAGCAGAGCTCCGAACACAGAGGATCATAGCCCCACATTTGTGTTCGTCTCTGCACAAGGCAGGCCAGTCTTGCCATGCCCGGACTTTTCAGTTCAGCACGAGAATGAGAATACACCTGCGCCATGGGGGAGGAAACCTCTAAAGACTCCCTCATACGTGGTCGCTCAACTTAATGCCTAGGCACTTGCCATTCCTAAGGCTACACTAAAGCCTTTTTTACCTTGCGGGTAAGAAATGCCGTTGTTCTCGTGTGCAGCTAAAGGCGCAGCACAGGCAGGCCGGGACAAAAGCTGGGGCAGAGCCCTTCCTCACTCCTTCGCTGTGCTGTACTCCATGCAGCTAGAGCGAAGCGAGAAGGACGCGAGGAAGAAAAAGGCGTTCTTAAAGTAGCACCCTGGCAGCAGCCCTGAAAAGGCGCATAACACACGGCATCTCGCTGCCCTCCGTTCTACATACTCGCGGCTCCCTCTGCCGACTTGCAAAAGTTGCTACCAGAGCAGAGGCGGCCAGATTGAAGAGGCAGTGCCTAGGTTCACCTTCTCCTTACTGCACGTAAGCCACGTCCAGCTCCTCGCTGCACTCTGGATTTCCCTTCTCCGAGGCACTTACCGTGGTGCTGTGTGCAACTCGGCGCCTAGAAGTGACCGCCAATGCTTTCACAGCGGGCTGCAAGGGAACCAAGGAGCAGCACAAGCAGCAGTGCTTCAGCTTGCTCCTTCCGACTGCTAAGGGCACTTGGGAAGGCAAGCGAGAGTCAACCACCTTCCTCTCCTAGTAACGTGGTGCACACAAGCACGGGACTAGTGCCGCTTCGTTCACCGCCCTCGCCCAAGCGTGGAGCCGCTTTCACTTGCCGGCGGCCAGAAGCCGCTGCAAGGGCGCCACACAACCACAAGTGCGCCGGCAGCCAAGAGCTAGAGAACGCTGCTTCTGCCCAAGCCCGCCTAGGGCGTGCACCTTTGTTCTCAGAGCTCCGTGCAACAGTCTGCCTCTCTCGCAGTTCGAATGGAAAACGAAAGCTTTTCGCCTACGCCCGTCACAGAGATCCGTTGCCAGGACGAGAATGTCTTGTGGCCGGAGCTCGCCCCCGCCGCGAGGAAGCTGCTATTAGCACCGCGTTGCAGGGACACGTCTCGCTTCTTGACTACGTGCTCAGCGCTCTCCGAATTCGCCGCTAGCTCCACGGTCTTTCTCAGCTGCAAGTAGCAGCGCTCACAGTACATAGAGCTTCGCAAGGACCGAAGACCCGGAGGGAAGTATCGCACTCGAAAATGTGCCAGGATAGAGACGTTCTACACTGAGTAGAGACACAGACAGACAGAGAGTTCTACACTGCCCCTTCTCGTCGGCCATCTTGTGCTCTGCTGCCTCTGCTGTGACGAATAGGTCCTTGAAAGGCGAGCGACAGCGGCTCTCCAGGCACTGAAGAGAGTTCCCTAGGGACTTTTCGATGTAAAACTTTTTCCACCTCCAAAAATACATGGGTAAGTCCTAAAAGTTTTGGTTTTCTTAAGAATAGTTTCGCCCAAGTTTTGCTGTTCTAAACAACCATGGTTTCAGTCTTCACTTAACTGCTTGTTTCTGTCTTTTTGGCTAGTGGCAATCTAATTCTAAGGTAACTAGATGTGTTGGAAATCCATAAATTACATCTCAAGTTAGGTGGGAAAATTGGCTCGGAAGAAAATGGAATTGAGAATTTGGAAAGAATCCAGAGTGAGCTGATGTCACAATCCGAGATTCCCTTGGGTTCCAAATCCTTTCATTTGTGTTTTTGTGGGCTTTTTGAAGGCGGTGTACAGTTGAAGCCATGATTTAGCTGCGGTGAGACCTGCTCTGCTGTAAAAGCATTATTTTCTCAGTGAGCATGGACAACAGTTAGAGTGTCGTCTTTTAAGATTCCCTGCACTCCACTTATGGTGGCAAAAGCAGTGCCTTGACTGTAATCATAAAAGTGATTACAGCTTCATTGCTTTGACATCATGTAGGATGCTTCCTCCATCTGCTGTGGTCAGCATTAAGTAACAGATTTCTCAGTTTCTAGGAAGAGTCTAGCAAACAATCACCTTGCTCCTTCTCTTGCATTTATTCATCACTGCTATGCTGCTATACAGACAGGTAGTCTGTTTATGATTCAACAATTCAATGGGACATCAAGTAAATAACAAAGCAAAACTAACTACCGAAAGCACTATAAGGGCCAGAGATTAGCTTGGATCAAAACAGGTATTCTCCTAGCATTGTTTACAAACGAGTCAGCATGTGAAACAGAAGGCACAATGTAGTTTGTGCCTTGTTTTGGGCATGCCCGGAAGAAGGAAATTCTGATTTCACATACGGGAAAAGAAATGTTGACATTTGAATGAGATTGTTCATACTCCAGTAAAGGTTGCTTTGAAAGGTTGTGGAAGTCCTGTTAGGAAACATGGCTTTACAAGTCCTTTCCACCAGGAGACAACAGCTGCAGAACATCTGGGTGTGCCAGTGTTGAGAGCACCAGCAAAGATCAAAGTGGAGAAGTTGGTGAACAATGGCAGTGGCCTGGCGGAGGGCAAGTGGGGTGCTGGCTGTGGGACCAGGGGAGTCCTGACTGATTTAGGAGGCGTGTGATGGTCTGTGCCAGCAAGCGGAGTAGTGCTGTGGCCTTGGCACACTGCTAATACTGGAATTCAGTGGGGTCACTGGGCAGGCTGAGTGTGTGAGCTGCTGGAGGGACCCAGTTTGCCCACATGTAAACATCCAGTCTCACTCTTGCCAGCCACAGAAAGGAGCAGGATGTGGCTGCTGGCGATGCCTGTCACGTATATGTAGTGTATATGTGTGCTATCCCAGCCTGCTGGGAACACTTCTTCTTTGGGACTGCTTGGGCTGAGGGAGAGAAAGCAGTGGTAGTTTCTGAGGTTTCGAGTTTGCTCGAGTTTCTCAGGCTGTTTCTGGAGCCACCCCGAGTTCTCTTCCTTGAAGCATTTCAAGTCCTGCTAATTTTCAAAATTCAAACAGACACAGCCCTAAGCTAGTTGATCTGACTTCAGAGCTATTCTTACGCTGAGCTGTTGGATGATCTGATCTCCTGAGATGTCTTCCATCTCAGTTTATGACCTGGTTCTTGTGAAAAGTAGGATCTTTTAGCCTGGAGAAGAGAGGTTTCTGGAGAGACAGTATTGTGGCCTTTGAATATGTAAAGAGGGTATAAGACAAATGGAGAAAGACTTTTTAGGAAAGTTTGCAGAGACAGGATAAGGGGCCATGCTTTCAAACTGAGACTAGGTTTAGATTGGCTAAAAGGAAAAACTTTTCTACAATGAAGCTGGTGAGACACTCAAACGGGTGTTCCAGAGAAGTTGTGGATGCCCCATCATTGAGAGTGCTCCTTATCAGTTTGGCTAGTCTTGAGCAATTTGATCTACTGTAAGATCTACCTGGCAAGGAAGTTGGACTACATGATCTTTAATCACAGACTGTTGTATGATTCCGTGGAAGACAGAATGCAATAAAGTTCATATTTCAGATTTTGGCGCAGACATATTTATTTTTTCTCACTTTATGCATCATTGCAATGACAACTTGTTAGCTTCTGAAATGATTAGCTGAGATTGATTTCCTTCCTTAGTTTCATTTTCTCTGTTATTCCTTCACTCTTGGACTTTTTTTTTCACTAGATTCCCTCTTTCAGTAAACTGCCCTTAAGTATCACTTTGCTCCCCACCTGGCTTTTTTTTTTTTTTCAATGACACCTTTTCACTGGTTCGTTTTGGGCCTTTGCTGCTTGAAGTCCAGCAGCCTCCTTGTCTGAGCATTACGGAGCTTTCTTTACAGCTTCATCACTATGCAAAAAGCCATAAATTACTGTGTTCCATCTCACATACCATCAAGTATCACACTAATATTCCCTCTGCTGAATAGCTGGTTGGTTTACATAGACCAGCCAAATACCAGGAAATCCAGATGGCAGCAAGAATCTTGTAGACTACTCCCGCTGTTCATTTAAATTCTGGAGAAGTCAGGTGAGGTATCACATTCTCTTGAAAGAAGTGTCTATCATCTCGGACATTCTAGAATGGGCTATTAATATTGTCATGAGTTTCTGGCTAGACTTTTTAGTATGCAAATTCAAATTCAAATGATCTGAAATGATAGAACTTCAAGAAATTTTTTTTCCCAGAATCGAAGTATGATGGAGTTCCATAGGGAGAATCTTAATCTTAGTTATTCTATTCCATCTCACATCATGGCTGGGGGCAGGGAGAAGGGAGTATCTTTGGGGGACAATGGGTTCCGGTGTAGTCAGTAAGCTGGGCAGAGGAGCCATCAGGTATTTTCTGTTGTTGGGCGGGGGGGGGGGGGATTCGTGTGAACTCTTCCTTTCTTGTACCCTGCCACTAGTATTGTTGCTAAAATTGTTTGTTTTCTCATCCAAGTGACAAAATCAGCACACTTAATGAGGGATGAAGAGGGAGCAGCGACCTCAGAACAGGAGGAAGAAGAAGCAGAGCCTGCTGTCCTCCAGAAGAAAAAAACACTACCAGCCAACTTTGCATCATCTGTGAACTTCCTGGGCGTGTACTCTATCCCCTTGTCCAGAACACTGAGCAAGATATTAAACAGGACTGGGCCCAAGACCGAGCCTTGGGGACCAGCTGGATGAACTCTATTTCCCACCACTCTGTGGGCCTGGCCATCACCCAGTTTGTCACCCAGCAAACAGCCCACCCATGCAAACCATAAGCAGACAGTTTCTTCAGGAGAATGATGTGAGACTCATTGCAAAAAGGATCAGGGAGATGCCTAGGAAGAGTCTCAGGTGAATCCAGGAGACTATAGTGGAGGAAGGACGCGAGGAAGAAGAAGGCGTTCTTAAAGTGGCACCCTGGCAACAGCCCTGAAAGGGCGCATAACACACGGCGTCTCGCTGCCCTCCGTTCTACATACTCGCAGCTCCCTCTGCCGACTTGCAAAAGTTGCTACCAGAGCAGAGGCGGCCAGATTGAAGAGGCAGTGCCTAGGTTCACCTTCTCCTTACTGCACGTAAGCCACGTCCAGCTCCTCGCTGCACTCTGGATTTCCCTTCTCCGCGGCACTTACAGTGGTGCTGTGTGCAACTCGGCGCCTAGAAGCGACCGCCAATGCTTTCACAGCGGGCTGCAAGGGAACCAAGGAGCAGCACAAGCAGCAGTGCTTCAGCTTGCTCCTTCCGACTGCTAAGGGCACTTGGGAAGGCAAGCGAGAGTCAACCACCTTCCTCTCCTAGTAGCCTGTAACGTGGTGCACACAAGCACGGGACTAGTGCCGCTTCGTTCACCGCCCTCGCCCAAGCGTGGAGCCGCTTTCACTTGCCGGCGGCCAGAAGCCACTGCAAGGGCGCCACACAACCACAAGTGCGCCGGCAGCCAAGAGCTAGAGAACGCTGCTTCTGCCCAAGCCCGCCTAGGGCGTGCACCTTTGTTCTCAGAGCTCCGTGCAACAGTCTGCCTCTCTCGCAGTTCGAATGGAAAACGAAAGCTTTTCGCCTACGCCCTTCACAGAGATCCGTTGCCAGGACGAGAATGTCTTGTGGCCGGAGCTCGCCCCGGCCGCGAGGAAGCTGCTATTAGCACCGCGTTGCAGGGCCACGTCTCGCTTCTTGACTACGTGCTCAGCGCTCTCCGAATTCGCCGCTAGCTCCACGGTCTTTCTCAGCTGCAAGTAGCAGCGCTCACAGTACATAGAGCTTCGCAAGGACCGAAGACCCGGAGGGAAGTTTCGCACAGGAAAATGTACCAGGACAGAGACGTGTTCTACGTTGTCCCTTCTCGTCATGCAGTTTGTGCCTCTGCTGCTTCTGCTGTTAGGAATCGCTCCTTGAAAGACGAGCGAGAGCGTCCTTCCGGGTGCATTGCACTGAGTCGAGTGCTCGCTCGGGACTTTGCACTCGGGGCCAAGGCAAGAGGGCGTGCTTGCCCGCAGAACTGAGAACACGCTGTTGGGCAGAGCTGCAACTGACCGCTGGAGTTCAGCTCTCGCCGGACGGCAGAAGGCGAAGAACGAAGCCGCTTGCGAGCGGCGCAGTGCAGCGAAGAGCTCTCCGAATTCGCCGCTAGCTCCACGGTCCTTCTCAGCTGCGAGTAGCAGCGCTCGCAGTACACAGAGCTTCGCAAGGCCCGAAGACCCGGAGGGAAGTATCGCACACGAAAATGTGCCAGGACAGAGACGTGTTCTACGTTGTCCCTTCTCGTCATGCAGTTTGTGCCTCTGCTGCTTCTGCTGTTAGGAATCGCTCCTTGAAAGACGAGCGAGAGCGTCCTTCCGGGTGCATTGCACTGAGTCGAGTGCTCGCTCGGGACTTTGCTCTCGGGGCCAAGGCAAGAGGGCGTGCTTGCCCGCAGAACTGAGAACACGCTGTTGGGCAGAGCTGCAACTGACCGCTGGAGTTCAGCTCTCGCCGGACGGCAGAAGGCGAAGAACGAAGCCGCTTGCGAGCGGCGCAGTGCAGCGAAGAGCTCTCCGAATTCGCCGCTAGCTCCACGGTCCTTCTCAGCTGCGAGTAGCAGCGCTCGCAGTACACAGGGCTTCGCAAGGCCCGAAGACCCGGAGGGAAGTATCGCACACGAAAATGTGCCAGGACAGAGACGTGTTCTACGTTGTCCCTTCTCGTCATGCAGTTTGTGCCTCTGCTGCTTCTGCTGTTAGGAATCGCTCCTTGAAAGGCGAGCGAGAGCGTCCTTCCGGGTGCATTGCACTGAGTCGAGTGCTCGCTCGGGACTTTGCTCTCGGGGCCAAGGCAAGAGGGCGTGCTTGCCCGCAGAACTGAGAACACGCTGTTGGGCAGAGCTGCAACTGACCGCTGGAGTTCAGCTCTCGCCGGACGGCAGAAGGCGAAGAACGAAGCCGCTTGCGAGCGGCGCAGTGCAGCGAAGAGCTCTCCGAATTCGCCGCTAGCTCCACGGTCCTTCTCAGCTGCGAGTAGCAGCGCTCGCAGTACACAGAGCTTCGCAAGGCCCGAAGACCCGGAGGGAAGTATGGCACACGGAAATGTGCCAGGACAGAGACGTGTTCTACGTTGTCCCTTCTCGTCATGCAGTTTGTGCCTCTGCTGCTTCTGCTGTTAGGAATCGCTCCTTGAAAGGCGAGCGACAGCGTCCTTCCGGGTGCATTGCACTGAGTCGAGTGCTCGCTCGGGGCTTTGCTCTCGGGGCCAAGGCAAGAGGGCGTGCTTGCCCGCAGAACTGAGAACACGCTGTTGGGCAGAGCTGCAACTGACCGCTGGAGTTCAGCTCTCGCCGGACGGCAGAAGGCGAAGAACGAAGCCGCTTGCGAGCGGCGCAGTGCAGCGAAGAGCTCTCCGAATTCGCCGCTAGCTCCACGGTCCTTCTCAGCTGCGAGTAGCAGCGCTCGCAGTACACAGGGCTTCGCAAGGCCCGAAGCCCCGGAGGGAAGTATCGCACACGAAAATGTGCCAGGACAGAGACGTGTTCTACGTTGTCCCTTCTCGTCATGCAGTTTGTGCCTCTGCTGCTTCTGCTGTTAGGAATCGCTCCTTGAAAGGCGAGCGAGAGCGTCCTTCCGGGTGCATTGCACTGAGTCGAGTGCTCGCTCGGGACTTTGCTCTCGGGGCCAAGGCAAGAGGGCGTGCTTGCCCGCAGAACTGAGAACACGCTGTTGGGCAGAGCTGCAACTGACCGCTGGAGTTCAGCTCTCGCCGGACGGCAGAAGGCGAAGAACGAAGCCGCTTGCGAGCGGCGCAGTGCAGCGAAGAGCTCTCCGAATTCGCCGCTAGCTCCACGGTCCTTCTCAGCTGCGAGTAGCAGCGCTCGCAGTACACAGAGCTTCGCAAGGCCCGAAGACCCGGAGGGAAGTATGGCACACGGAAATGTGCCAGGACAGAGACGTGTTCTACGTTGTCCCTTCTCGTCATGCAGTTTGTGCCTCTGCTGCTTCTGCTGTTAGGAATCGCTCCTTGAAAGACGAGCGAGAGCGTCCTTCCGGGTGCATTGCACTGAGTCGAGTGCTCGCTCGGGACTTTGCACTCGGGGCCAAGGCAAGAGGGCGTGCTTGCCCGCAGAACTGAGAACACGCTGTTGGGCAGAGCTGCAACTGACCGCTGGAGTTCAGCTCTCGCCGGACGGCAGAAGGCGAAGAACGAAGCCGCTTGCGAGCGGCGCAGTGCAGCGAAGAGCTCTCCGAATTCGCCGCTAGCTCCACGGTCCTTCTCAGCTGCGAGTAGCAGCGCTCGCAGTACACAGAGCTTCGCAAGGCCCGAAGACCCGGAGGGAAGTATCGCACACGAAAATGTGCCAGGACAGAGACGTGTTCTACGTTGTCCCTTCTCGTCATGCAGTTTGTGCCTCTGCTGCTTCTGCTGTTAGGAATCGCTCCTTGAAAGACGAGCGAGAGCGTCCTTCCGGGTGCATTGCACTGAGTCGAGTGCTCGCTCGGGACTTTGCACTCGGGGCCAAGGCAAGAGGGCGTGCTTGCCCGCAGAACTGAGAACACGCTGTTGGGCAGAGCTGCAACTGACCGCTGGAGTTCAGCTCTCGCCGGACGGCAAAAGGCGAAAACGAAGCCGCTTGCGAGCGGCGCAGTGCAGCGAAGAACTCTCCGAATTCGCCGCTAGCTCCACGGTCCTTCTCAGCTGCGAGTAGCAGCGCTCGCAGTACACAGAGCTTCGCAAGGCCCGAAGACCCGGAGGGAAGTATCGCACACGAAAATGCGCCAGGACAGAGACGTGTTCTACGTTGTCCCTTCTCGTCATGCAGTTTGTGCCTCTGCTGCTTCTGCTGTTAGGAATCGCTCCTTGAAAGACGAGCGAGAGCGTCCTTCCGGGTGCATTGCACTGAGTCGAGTGCTCGCTCGGGACTTTGCACTCGGGGCCAAGGCAAGAGGGCGTGCTTGCCCGCAGAACTGAGAACACGCTGTTGGGCAGAGCTGCAACTGACCGCTGGAGTTCAGCTCTCGCCGGACGGCAGAAGGCGAAGAACGAAGCCGCTTGCGAGCGGCGCAGTGCAGCGAAGAGCTCTCCGAATTCGCCGCTAGCTCCACGGTCCTTCTCAGCTGCGAGTAGCAGCGCTCGCAGTACACAGAGCTTCGCAAGGCCCGAAGACCCGGAGGGAAGTATCGCACACGAAAATGTGCCAGGACAGAGACGTGTTCTACGTTGTCCCTTCTCGTCATGCAGTTTGTGCCTCTGCTGCTTTTGCTGTAGGTAATCGCTCCTTGAAAGACGAGCGAGAGCGTCCTTCCGGGTGCATTGCACTGAGTCGAGTGCTCGCTCGGGACTTTGCTCTCGGGGCCAAGGCAAGAGGGCGTGCTTGCCCGCAGAACTGAGAACACGCTGTTGGGCAGAGCTGCAACTGACCGCTGGAGTTCAGCTCTCGCCGGACGGCAGAAGGCGAAGAACGAAGCCGCTTGCGAGCGGCGCAGTGCAGCGAAGAGCTCTCCGAATTCGCCGCTAGCTCCACGGTCCTTCTCAGCTGCGAGTAGCAGCGCTCGCAGTACACAGAGCTTCGCAAGGCCCGAAGACCCGGAGGGAAGTATGGCACACGGAAATGTGCCAGGACAGAGACGTGTTCTACGTTGTCCCTTCTCGTCATGCAGTTTGTGCCTCTGCTGCTTCTGCTGTTAGGAATCGCTCCTTGAAAGACGAGCGAGAGCGTCCTTCCGGGTGCATTGCACTGAGTCGAGTGCTCGCTCGGGACTTTGCTCTCGGGGCCAAGGCAAGAGGGCGTGCTTGCCCGCAGAACTGAGAACACGCTGTTGGGCAGAGCTGCAACTGACCGCTGGAGTTCAGCTCTCGCCGGACGGCAGAAGGCGAAGAACGAAGCCGCTTGCGAGCGGCGCAGTGCAGCGAAGAGCTCTCCGAATTCGCCGCTAGCTCCACGGTCCTTCTCAGCTGCGAGTAGCAGCGCTCGCAGTACACAGAGCTTCGCAAGGCCCGAAGACCCGGAGGGAAGTATCGCACACGAAAATGCGCCAGGACAGAGACGTGTTCTACGTTGTCCCTTCTCGTCATGCAGTTTGTGCCTCTGCTGCTTCTGCTGTTAGGAATCGCTCCTTGAAAGACGAGCGAGAGCGTCCTTCCGGGTGCATTGCACTGAGTCGAGTGCTCGCTCGGGACTTTGCACTCGGGGCCAAGGCAAGAGGGCGTGCTTGCCCGCAGAACTGAGAACACGCTGTTGGGCAGAGCTGCAACTGACCGCTGGAGTTCAGCTCTCGCCGGACGGCAGAAGGCGAAGAACGAAGCCGCTTGCGAGCGGCGCAGTGCAGCGAAGAGCTCTCCGAATTCGCCGCTAGCTCCACGGTCCTTCTCAGCTGCGAGTAGCAGCGCTCGCAGTACACAGAGCTTCGCAAGGCCCGAAGACCCGGAGGGAAGTATGGCACACGGAAATGTGCCAGGACAGAGACGTGTTCTACGTTGTCCCTTCTCGTCATGCAGTTTGTGCCTCTGCTGCTTCTGCTGTTAGGAATCGCTCCTTGAAAGACGAGCGAGAGCGTCCTTCCGGGTGCATTGCACTGAGTCGAGTGCTCGCTCGGGACTTTGCTCTCGGGGCCAAGGCAAGAGGGCGTGCTTGCCCGCAGAACTGAGAACACGCTGTTGGGCAGAGCTGCAACTGACCGCTGGAGTTCAGCTCTCGCCGGACGGCAGAAGGCGAAGAACGAAGCCGCTTGCGAGCGGCGCAGTGCAGCGAAGAGCTCTCCGAATTCGCCGCTAGCTCCACGGTCCTTCTCAGCTGCGAGTAGCAGCGCTCGCAGTACACAGGGCTTCGCAAGGCCCGAAGACCCGGAGGGAAGTATCGCACACGAAAATGTGCCAGGACAGAGACGTGTTCTACGTCGTCCCTTCTCGTCATGCAGTTTGTGTCTCTGCTGCTTCTGCTGTAGGTAATCGCTCCTTGAAAGACGAGCGAGAGCGTCCTTCCGGGTGCATTGCACTGAGTCGAGTGCTCGCTCGGGTCTTTGCACTCGGGGCCAAGGCAAGAGGGCGTGCTTGCCCGCAGAACTGAGAACACGCTGTTGGGCAGAGCTGCAACTGACCGCTGGAGTTCAGCTCTCGCCGGACGGCAAAAGGCGAAGAACGAAGCCGCTTGCGAGCGGCGCAGTGCAGCGAAGAGCTCTCCGAATTCGCCGCTAGCTCCACGGTCCTTCTCAGCTGCGAGTAGCAGCGCTCGCAGTACACAGGGCTTCGCAAGGCCCGAAGACCCGGAGGGAAGTATCGCACACGAAAATGTGCCAGGACAGAGACGTGTTCTACGTTGTCCCTTCTCGTCATGCAGTTTGTGCCTCTGCTGCTTCTGCTGTTAGGAATCGCTCCTTGAAAGACGAGCGAGAGCGTCCTTCCGGGTGCATTGCACTGAGTCGAGTGCTCGCTCGGGACTTTGCTCTCGGGGCCAAGGCAAGAGGGCGTGCTTGCCCGCAGAACTGAGAACACGCTGTTGGGCAGAGCTGCAACTGACCGCTGGAGTTCAGCTCTCGCCGGACGGCAGAAGGCGAAGAACGAAGCCGCTTGCGAGCGGCGCAGTGCAGCGAAGAGCTCTCCGAATTCGCCGCTAGCTCCACGGTCCTTCTCAGCTGCGAGTAGCAGCGCTCGCAGTACACAGGGCTTCGCAAGGCCCGAAGACCCGGAGGGAAGTATCGCACACGAAAATGTGCCAGGACAGAGACGTGTTCTACGTTGTCCCTTCTCGTCATGCAGTTTGTGCCTCTGCTGCTTCTGCTGTTAGGAATCGCTCCTTGAAAGACGAGCGAGAGCGTCCTTCCGGGTGCATTGCACTGAGTCGAGTGCTCGCTCGGGACTTTGCTCTCGGGGCCAAGGCAAGAGGGCGTGCTTGCCCGCAGAACTGAGAACACGCTGTTGGGCAGAGCTGCAACTGACCGCTGGAGTTCAGCTCTCGCCGGACGGCAGAAGGCGAAGAACGAAGCCGCTTGCGAGCGGCGCAGTGCAGCGAAGAGCTCTCCGAATTCGCCGCTAGCTCCACGGTCCTTCTCAGCTGCGAGTAGCAGCGCTCGCAGTACACAGAGCTTCGCAAGGCCCGAAGACCCGGAGGGAAGTATGGCACACGGAAATGTGCCAGGACAGAGACGTGTTCTACGTTGTCCCTTCTCGTCATGCAGTTTGTGCCTCTGCTGCTTCTGCTGTTAGGAATCGCTCCTTGAAAGACGAGCGAGAGCGTCCTTCCGGGTGCATTGCACTGAGTCGAGTGCTCGCTCGGGACTTTGCACTCGGGGCCAAGGCAAGAGGGCGTGCTTGCCCGCAGAACTGAGAACACGCTGTTGGGCAGAGCTGCAACTGACCGCTGGAGTTCAGCTCTCGCCGGACGGCAGAAGGCGAAGAACGAAGCCGCTTGCGAGCGGCGCAGTGCAGCGAAGAGCTCTCCGAATTCGCCGCTAGCTCCACGGTCCTTCTCAGCTGCGAGTAGCAGCGCTCGCAGTACACAGAGCTTCGCAAGGCCCGAAGACCCGGAGGGAAGTATCGCACACGAAAATGTGCCAGGACAGAGACGTGTTCTACGTTGTCCCTTCTCGTCATGCAGTTTGTGCCTCTGCTGCTTCTGCTGTTAGGAATCGCTCCTTGAAAGACGAGCGAGAGCGTCCTTCCGGGTGCATTGCACTGAGTCGAGTGCTCGCTCGGGACTTTGCACTCGGGGCCAAGGCAAGAGGGCGTGCTTGCCCGCAGAACTGAGAACACGCTGTTGGGCAGAGCTGCAACTGACCGCTGGAGTTCAGCTCTCGCCGGACGGCAAAAGGCGAAAACGAAGCCGCTTGCGAGCGGCGCAGTGCAGCGAAGAACTCTCCGAATTCGCCGCTAGCTCCACGGTCCTTCTCAGCTGCGAGTAGCAGCGCTCGCAGTACACAGAGCTTCGCAAGGCCCGAAGACCCGGAGGGAAGTATCGCACACGAAAATGCGCCAGGACAGAGACGTGTTCTACGTTGTCCCTTCTCGTCATGCAGTTTGTGCCTCTGCTGCTTCTGCTGTTAGGAATCGCTCCTTGAAAGACGAGCGAGAGCGTCCTTCCGGGTGCATTGCACTGAGTCGAGTGCTCGCTCGGGACTTTGCACTCGGGGCCAAGGCAAGAGGGCGTGCTTGCCCGCAGAACTGAGAACACGCTGTTGGGCAGAGCTGCAACTGACCGCTGGAGTTCAGCTCTCGCCGGACGGCAGAAGGCGAAGAACGAAGCCGCTTGCGAGCGGCGCAGTGCAGCGAAGAGCTCTCCGAATTCGCCGCTAGCTCCACGGTCCTTCTCAGCTGCGAGTAGCAGCGCTCGCAGTACACAGAGCTTCGCAAGGCCCGAAGACCCGGAGGGAAGTATCGCACACGAAAATGTGCCAGGACAGAGACGTGTTCTACGTTGTCCCTTCTCGTCATGCAGTTTGTGCCTCTGCTGCTTTTGCTGTAGGTAATCGCTCCTTGAAAGACGAGCGAGAGCGTCCTTCCGGGTGCATTGCACTGAGTCGAGTGCTCGCTCGGGACTTTGCTCTCGGGGCCAAGGCAAGAGGGCGTGCTTGCCCGCAGAACTGAGAACACGCTGTTGGGCAGAGCTGCAACTGACCGCTGGAGTTCAGCTCTCGCCGGACGGCAGAAGGCGAAGAACGAAGCCGCTTGCGAGCGGCGCAGTGCAGCGAAGAGCTCTCCGAATTCGCCGCTAGCTCCACGGTCCTTCTCAGCTGCGAGTAGCAGCGCTCGCAGTACACAGGGCTTCGCAAGGCCCGAAGACCCGGAGGGAAGTATGGCACACGGAAATGTGCCAGGACAGAGACGTGTTCTACGTTGTCCCTTCTCGTCATGCAGTTTGTGCCTCTGCTGCTTCTGCTGTTAGGAATCGCTCCTTGAAAGGCGAGCGAGAGCGTCCTTCCGGGTGCATTGCACTGAGTCGAGTGCTCGCTCGGGACTTTGCTCTCGGGGCCAAGGCAAGAGGGCGTGCTTGCCCGCAGAACTGAGAACACGCTGTTGGGCAGAGCTGCAACTGACCGCTGGAGTTCAGCTCTCGCCGGACGGCAGAAGGCGAAGAACGAAGCCGCTTGCGAGCGGCGCAGTGCAGCGAAGAGCTCTCCGAATTCGCCGCTAGCTCCACGGTCCTTCTCAGCTGCGAGTAGCAGCGCTCGCAGTACACAGGGCTTCGCAAGGCCCGAAGACCCGGAGGGAAGTATCGCACACGAAAATGCGCCAGGACAGAGACGTGTTCTACGTTGTCCCTTCTCGTCATGCAGTTTGTGCCTCTGCTGCTTCTGCTGTTAGGAATCGCTCCTTGAAAGGCGAGCGAGAGCGTCCTTCTGGGTGCATTGCACTGAGTCGAGTGCTCGCTCGGGGCTTTGCTCTCGGGGCCAAGGCAAGAGGGCGTGCTTGCCCGCAGAACTGAGAACACGCTGTTGGGCAGAGCTGCAACTGACCGCTGGAGTTCAGCTCTCGCCGGACGGCAGAAGGCGAAGAACGAAGCCGCTTGCGAGCGGCGCAGTGCAGCGAAGAGCTCTCCGAATTCGCCGCTAGCTCCACGGTCCTTCTCAGCTGCGAGTAGCAGCGCTCGCAGTACACAGGGCTTCGCAAGGCCCGAAGACCCGGAGGGAAGTATCGCACACGAAAATGTGCCAGGACAGAGACGTGTTCTACGTTGTCCCTTCTCGTCATGCAGTTTGTGCCTCTGCTGCTTCTGCTGTTAGGAATCGCTCCTTGAAAGACGAGCGAGAGCGTCCTTCCGGGTGCATTGCACTGAGTCGAGTGCTCGCTCGGGACTTTGCTCTCGGGGCCAAGGCAAGAGGGCGTGCTTGCCCGCAGAACTGAGAACACGCTGTTGGGCAGAGCTGCAACTGACCGCTGGAGTTCAGCTCTCGCCGGACGGCAGAAGGCGAAGAACGAAGCCGCTTGCGAGCGGCGCAGTGCAGCGAAGAGCTCTCCGAATTCGCCGCTAGCTCCACGGTCCTTCTCAGCTGCGAGTAGCAGCGCTCGCAGTACACAGGGCTTCGCAAGGCCCGAAGACCCGGAGGGAAGTATCGCACACGAAAATGTGCCAGGACAGAGACGTGTTCTACGTTGTCCCTTCTCGTCATGCAGTTTGTGCCTCTGCTGCTTCTGCTGTTAGGAATCGCTCCTTGAAAGACGAGCGAGAGCGTCCTTCCGGGTGCATTGCACTGAGTCGAGTGCTCGCTCGGGACTTTGCTCTCGGGGCCAAGGCAAGAGGGCGTGCTTGCCCGCAGAACTGAGAACACGCTGTTGGGCAGAGCTGCAACTGACCGCTGGAGTTCAGCTCTCGCCGGACGGCAGAAGGCGAAGAACGAAGCCGCTTGCGAGCGGCGCAGTGCAGCGAAGAGCTCTCCGAATTCGCCGCTAGCTCCACGGTCCTTCTCAGCTGCGAGTAGCAGCGCTCGCAGTACACAGAGCTTCGCAAGGCCCGAAGACCCGGAGGGAAGTATGGCACACGGAAATGTGCCAGGACAGAGACGTGTTCTACGTTGTCCCTTCTCGTCATGCAGTTTGTGCCTCTGCTGCTTCTGCTGTTAGGAATCGCTCCTTGAAAGACGAGCGAGAGCGTCCTTCCGGGTGCATTGCACTGAGTCGAGTGCTCGCTCGGGACTTTGCACTCGGGGCCAAGGCAAGAGGGCGTGCTTGCCCGCAGAACTGAGAACACGCTGTTGGGCAGAGCTGCAACTGACCGCTGGAGTTCAGCTCTCGCCGGACGGCAGAAGGCGAAGAACGAAGCCGCTTGCGAGCGGCGCAGTGCAGCGAAGAGCTCTCCGAATTCGCCGCTAGCTCCACGGTCCTTCTCAGCTGCGAGTAGCAGCGCTCGCAGTACACAGAGCTTCGCAAGGCCCGAAGACCCGGAGGGAAGTATCGCACACGAAAATGTGCCAGGACAGAGACGTGTTCTACGTTGTCCCTTCTCGTCATGCAGTTTGTGCCTCTGCTGCTTCTGCTGTTAGGAATCGCTCCTTGAAAGACGAGCGAGAGCGTCCTTCCGGGTGCATTGCACTGAGTCGAGTGCTCGCTCGGGACTTTGCACTCGGGGCCAAGGCAAGAGGGCGTGCTTGCCCGCAGAACTGAGAACACGCTGTTGGGCAGAGCTGCAACTGACCGCTGGAGTTCAGCTCTCGCCGGACGGCAAAAGGCGAAAACGAAGCCGCTTGCGAGCGGCGCAGTGCAGCGAAGAACTCTCCGAATTCGCCGCTAGCTCCACGGTCCTTCTCAGCTGCGAGTAGCAGCGCTCGCAGTACACAGAGCTTCGCAAGGCCCGAAGACCCGGAGGGAAGTATCGCACACGAAAATGCGCCAGGACAGAGACGTGTTCTACGTTGTCCCTTCTCGTCATGCAGTTTGTGCCTCTGCTGCTTCTGCTGTTAGGAATCGCTCCTTGAAAGACGAGCGAGAGCGTCCTTCCGGGTGCATTGCACTGAGTCGAGTGCTCGCTCGGGACTTTGCACTCGGGGCCAAGGCAAGAGGGCGTGCTTGCCCGCAGAACTGAGAACACGCTGTTGGGCAGAGCTGCAACTGACCGCTGGAGTTCAGCTCTCGCCGGACGGCAGAAGGCGAAGAACGAAGCCGCTTGCGAGCGGCGCAGTGCAGCGAAGAGCTCTCCGAATTCGCCGCTAGCTCCACGGTCCTTCTCAGCTGCGAGTAGCAGCGCTCGCAGTACACAGAGCTTCGCAAGGCCCGAAGACCCGGAGGGAAGTATCGCACACGAAAATGTGCCAGGACAGAGACGTGTTCTACGTTGTCCCTTCTCGTCATGCAGTTTGTGCCTCTGCTGCTTTTGCTGTAGGTAATCGCTCCTTGAAAGACGAGCGAGAGCGTCCTTCCGGGTGCATTGCACTGAGTCGAGTGCTCGCTCGGGACTTTGCTCTCGGGGCCAAGGCAAGAGGGCGTGCTTGCCCGCAGAACTGAGAACACGCTGTTGGGCAGAGCTGCAACTGACCGCTGGAGTTCAGCTCTCGCCGGACGGCAGAAGGCGAAGAACGAAGCCGCTTGCGAGCGGCGCAGTGCAGCGAAGAGCTCTCCGAATTCGCCGCTAGCTCCACGGTCCTTCTCAGCTGCGAGTAGCAGCGCTCGCAGTACACAGAGCTTCGCAAGGCCCGAAGACCCGGAGGGAAGTATGGCACACGGAAATGTGCCAGGACAGAGACGTGTTCTACGTTGTCCCTTCTCGTCATGCAGTTTGTGCCTCTGCTGCTTCTGCTGTTAGGAATCGCTCCTTGAAAGACGAGCGAGAGCGTCCTTCCGTGTGCATTGCACTGAGTCGAGTGCTCGCTCGGGACTTTGCTCTCGGGGCCAAGGCAAGAGGGCGTGCTTGCCCGCAGAACTGAGAACACGCTGTTGGGCAGAGCTGCAACTGACCGCTGGAGTTCAGCTCTCGCCGGACGGCAGAAGGCGAAGAACGAAGCCGCTTGCGAGCGGCGCAGTGCAGCGAAGAGCTCTCCGAATTCGCCGCTAGCTCCACGGTCCTTCTCAGCTGCGAGTAGCAGCGCTCGCAGTACACAGAGCTTCGCAAGGCCCGAAGACCCGGAGGGAAGTATCGCACACGAAAATGTGCCAGGACAGAGACGTGTTCTACGTTGTCCCTTCTCGTCATGCAGTTTGTGCCTCTGCTGCTTCTGCTGTTAGGAATCGCTCCTTGAAAGACGAGCGAGAGCGTCCTTCCGGGTGCATTGCACTGAGTCGAGTGCTCGCTCGGGACTTTGCACTCGGGGCCAAGGCAAGAGGGCGTGCTTGCCCGCAGAACTGAGAACACGCTGTTGGGCAGAGCTGCAACTGACCGCTGGAGTTCAGCTCTCGCCGGACGGCAAAAGGCGAAAACGAAGCCGCTTGCGAGCGGCGCAGTGCAGCGAAGAACTCTCCGAATTCGCCGCTAGCTCCACGGTCCTTCTCAGCTGCGAGTATAGCAGCGCTCGCAGTACACAGAGCTTCGCAAGGCCCGAAGACCCGGAGGGAAGTATCGCACACGAAAAATGCGCCAGGACAGAGACGTGTTCTACGTTGTCCCTTCTCGTCATGCAGTTTGTGCCTCTGCTGCTTCTGCTGTTAGGAATCGCTCCTTGAAAGACGAGCGAGAGCGTCCTTCCGGGTGCATTGCACTGAGTCGAGTGCTCGCTCGGGACTTTGCACTCGGGGCCAAGGCAAGGAGGGCGTGCTTGCCCGCAGAACTGAGAACACGCTGTTGGGCAGAGCTGCAACTGACCGCTGGAGTTCAGCTCTCGCCGGACGGCAGAAGGCGAAGAACGAAGCCGCTTGCGAGCGGCGCAGTGCAGCGAAGAGCTCTCCCGAATTCGCCGCTAGCTCCACGGTCCTTCTCAGCTGCGAGTAGCAGCGCTCGCAGTACACAGAGCTTCGCAAGGCCCGAAGACCCGGAGGGAAGGTATGGCACACGGAAATGTGCCAGGACAGAGACGTGTTCTACGTTGTCCCTTCTCGTCATGCAGTTTGTGCCTCTGCTGCTTCTGCTGTTAGGAATCGCTCCTTGAAAGACGAGCGAGAGCGTCCTTCCGGGTGCATTGCACTGAGTCGAGTGCTCGCTCGGGACTTTGCTCTCGGGGCCAAGGCAAGAGGGCGTGCTTGCCCGCAGAACTGAGAACACGCTGTTGGGCAGAGCTGCAACTGACCGCTGGAGTTCAGCTCTCGCCGGACGGCAGAAGGCGAAGAACGAAGCCGCTTGCGAGCGGCGCAGTGCAGCGAAGAGCTCTCCGAATTCGCCGCTAGCTCCACGGTCCTTCTCAGCTGCGAGTAGCAGCGCTCGCAAGTACACAGGGCTTCGCAAGGCCCGAAGACCCGGAGGGAAGTATCGCACACGAAAATGTGCCAGGACAGAGACGTGTTCTACGTCGTCCCTTCTCGTCATGCAGTTTGTGTCTCTGCTGCTTCTGCTGTAGGTAATCGCTCCTTGAAAGACGAGCGAGAGCGTCCTTCGGGTGCATTGCACTGAGTCGAGTGCTCGCTCGGGACTTTGCACTCGGGGCCAAGGCAAGAGGGCGTGCTTGCCCGCAGAACTGAGAACACGCTGTTGGGCAGAGCTGCAACTGACCGCTGAGAGTTCAGCTCTCGCCGGACGGCAAAAGGCGAAGAACGAAGCCGCTTGCGAGCGGCGCAGTGCAGCGAAGAGCTCTCCGAATTCGCCGCTAGCTCCACGGTCCCTTCTCAGCTGCGAGTAGCAGCGCTCGCAGTACACAGGGCTTCGCAAGGCCCGAAGACCCGGAGGGAAGTATCGCACACGAAAATGTGCCAGGACAGAGACGTGTTCTACGTTGTCCCTTCTCGTCATGCAGTTTGTGCCTCTGCTGCTTCTGCTGTTAGGAATCGCTCCTTGAAAGTACGAGCGAGAGCGTCCTTCCGGGTGCATTGCACTGAGTCGAGTGCTCGCTCGGACTTTGCTCTCGGGGCCAAGGCAAGAGGGCGTGCTTGCCCGCAGAACTGAGAACACGCTGTTGGGCAGAGCTGCAACTGACCGCTGGAGTTCAGCTCTCGCCGGACGGCAGAAGGCGAAGAACGAAGCCGCTTGCGAGCGGCGCAGTGCAGCGAAGAGCTCTCCGAATTCGCCGCTAGCTCCACGGTCCTTCTCAGCTGCGAGTAGCAGCGCTCGCGAAGTACACAGGGCTTCGCAAGGCCCGAAGACCCGGGAGGGAAGTATCGCACACGAAAATGTGCCAGGACAGAGACGTGTTCTACGTTGTCCCTTCTCGTCATGCAGTTTGTGCCTCTGCTGCTTCTGCTGTTAGGAATCGCTCCTTGAAAGACGAGCGAGAGCGTCCTTCCGGGTGCATTGCACTGAGTCGAGTGCTCGCTCGGGACTTTGCTCTCGGGGCCAAGGCAAGAGGGCGTGCTTGCCCGCAGAACTGAGAACACGCTGTTGGGCAGAGCTGCAACTGACCGCTGGAGTTCAGCTCTCGCCGGACGGCAGAAGGCGAAGAACGAAGCCGCTTGCGAGCGGCGCAGTGCAGCGAAGAGCTTCTCCGAATTCGCCGCTAGCTCCACGGTCCTTCTCAGCTGCGAGTAGCAGCGCTCGCAGTACACAGGGCTTCGCAAGGCCCGAAGACCCGGAGGGAAGTTTCGCACACGAAAATGTGCCAGGACAGAGACGTGTTCTACGTTGTCCCTTCTCGTCATGCAGTTTGTGCCCTCTGCTGCTTCTGCTGTTAGGAATCGCTCCTTGAAAGGCGAGCGAGGAGCGTCCTTCCGGGTGCATTGCACTGAGTCGAGTGCTCGCTCGGGGCTTTGCTCTCGGGGCCAAGGCAAGAGGGCGTGCTTGCCCGCAGAACTGAGAACACGCTGTTGGGCAGAGCTGCAACTGACCGCTGGAGTTCAGCTCTCGCCGGACGGCAGAAGGCGAAGAACGAAGCCGCTTGCGAGCGGCGCAGTGCAGCGAAGAGCTCTCCGAATTCGCCGCTAGCTCCACGGTCCTTCTCAGCTGCGAGTAGCAGCGCTCGCAGTACACAGGGCTTCGCAAGGCCCCGAAGGACCCGGAGGGGAAGTATGGCACACACGGAAATGTGCCAGGACAGAGACGTGTTCTACGTTGTCCCTTCTCGTCATGCAGTTTGTGCCTCTGCTGCTTCTGCTGTTAGGAATCGCTCCTTGAAAGGCGAGCGAGAGCGTCCTTCCGGGTGCATTGCACTGAGTCGAGTGCTCGCTCGGGACTTTGCTCTCGGGGGCCAAGGCAAGAGGGCGTGCTTGCCCGCAGAACTGAGAACACGCTGTTGGGCAGAGCTGCAACTGACCGCTGGAGTTCAGCTCTCGCCGGACGGCAGAAGGCGAAGAACGAAGCCGCTTGCGAGCGGCGCAGTGCAGCGAAGAGCTCTCCGAATTCGCCGCTAGCTCCACGGTCCTTCTCAGCTGCGAGTAGCAGCGCTCGCAGTACACAGGGCTTCGCAAGGCCCGAAGACCCGGAGGGAAGTATCGCACACGAAAATGCGCCAGGACAGAGACGTGTTCTACGTTGTCCCTTCTCGTCATGCAGTTTGTGCCTCTGCTGCTTCTGCTGTTAGGAATCGCTCCTTGAAAGGCGAGCGAGAGCGTCCTTCTGGGTGCATTGCACTGAGTCGAGTGCTCGCTCGGGGCTTTGCTCTCGGGGCCAAGGCAAGAGGGCGTGCTTGCCCGCAGAACTGAGAACACGCTGTTGGGCAGAGCTGCAACTGACCGCTGGAGTTCAGCTCTCGCCGGACGCAGATAGGGCGAAGAACGAAGCCGCTTGCGAGCGGCGCAGTGCAGCGAAGAGCTCTCCGAATTCGCCGCTAGCTCCACGGTCCTTCTCAGCTGCGAGTAGCAGCGCTCGCAGTACACAGGGCTTCGCAAGGCCCGAAGACCCGGAGGGAAGTATCGCACACGAAAATGTGCCAGGACAGAGACGTGTTCTACGTTGTCCCTTCTCGTCATGCAGGTTTGTGCCTCTGCTGCTTCTGCTGTTAGGAATCGCTCCTTGAAAGACGAGCGAGAGCGTCCTTCCGGGTGGCATTGCACTGAGTCGAGTGCTCGCTCGGGACTTTGCTCTCGGGGGCCAAGGCAAGAGGGCGTGCTTGCCCGCAGAACTGAGAACACGCTGTTGGGCAGAGCTGCAACTGACCGCTGGATGTTCAGCTCTCGCCGGACGGCAGAAGGCGAAGAACGAAGCCGCTTGCGAGCGGCGCAGTGCAGCGAAGAGCTCTCCGAATTCGCCGCTAGCTCCACGGTCCTTCTCAGCTGCGAGTAGCAGCGCTCGCAGTACACAGGGCTTCGCAAGGCCCGAAGACCCGGAGGGAAGTATCGCACACGAAAATGTGCCAGGACGAGAGACGTGTTCTACGTTGTCCCTTCTCGTCATGCAGTTTGTGCCTCTGCTGCTTCTGCTGTTAGGAATCGCTCCTTGAAAGACGAGCGAGAGCGTCCTTCCGGGTGCATTGCACTGAGTCGAGTGCTCGCTCGGGACTTTGCTCTCGGGGCCAAGGCAAGAGGGCGTGCCTTGCCCGCAGAACTGAGAACACGCTGTTGGGCAGTGCTGCAAACTGACCGCTGGAGTTCAGCTCTCGCCGGACGGCAGAAGGCGAAGAACGAAGCCGCTTGCGAGCGGCGCAGTGCAGCGAAGAGCTCTCCGAATTCGCCGCTAGCTCCACGGTCCCTTCTCAGCTGCGAGTAGCAGCGCTCGCAGTACACAGAGCTTCGCAAGGCCCGAGACCCGGAGGGAAGTATGGGCACACGGAAATGTGCCAGGGACAGAGACGTGTTCTACGTTGTCCCTTCTCGTCATGCAGTTTGTGCCTCTGCTGCTTCTGCTGTTTAGGAATCGCTCCTTGAAAGACGAGCGAGAGCGTCCTTCCGGGTGCATTGCACTGAGTCGAGTGCTCGCTCGGGATCTTTGCACTCGGGGCCAAGGCAAGAGGGCGTGCTTGCCCGCCAGAACTGAGAACACGCTGTTGGGCAGAGCTGCAACTGACCGCTGGAGTTCAGCTCTCGCCGGACGGCAGAAGGCGAAGAACGAAGCCGCTTGCGAGCGGCGCAGTGCAGCGAAGAGCTCTCCGAATTCGCCGCTAGCTCCACGGTCCTTCTCAGCTGCGAGTAGCAGCGCTCGCAGTACACAAGAGCTTCGCAAGGGCCCGAAGACCCGGAGGGGAAGTATCGCACACGAAAATGTGCCAGGACAGAGACGTGTTCTACGTTGTCCCCTTCTCGTCATGCAGTTTGTGCCTCTGCTGCTTCTGCTGTTAGGAATCGCTCCTTGAAAGACGAGCGAGAGGCGTCCTTCCGGGTGCATTGCACTGAGTCGAGTGCTCGCTCGGGACTTTGCACTCGGGGCCAAGGCAAGAGGGCGTGCTTGCCCGCAGAACTGAGAACACGCTGTTGGGCAGAGCTGCAACTGACCGCTGGAGTTCAGCTCTCGCCGGACGGCAAAAGGCGAAAACGAAGCCGCTTGCGAGCGGCGCAGTGCAGCGAAGAACTCTCCGAATTCGCCGCTAGCTCCACGGTCCTTCTCAGCTGCGAGTAGCAGCGCTCGCAGTACACAGAGCTTCGCAAGGCCCGAAGACCCGGAGGGAAGTATCGCACACGAAAATGCGCCAGGACAGAGACGTGTTCTACGTTGTCCCTTCTCGTCATGCAGTTTGTGCCTCTGCTGCTTCTGCTGTTAGGAATCGCTCCTTGAAAGACGAGCGAGAGCGTCCTTCCGGGTGCATTGCACTGAGTCGAGTGCTCGCTCGGGACTTTGCACTCGGGGCCAAGGCAAGAGGGCGTGCTTGCCCGCAGAACTGAGAACACGCTGTTGGGCAGAGCTGCAACTGACCGCTGGAGTTCAGCTCTCGCCGGACGGCAGAAGGCGAAGAACGAAGCCGCTTGCGAGCGGCGCAGTGCAGCGAAGAGCTCTCCGAATTCGCCGCTAGCTCCACGGGTCCCTTCTCAGCTGCGAGTAGCAGCGGCTCGCAGGTACACAGAGCTTCGCAAGGCCCGAAGACCCGTGAGGGAAGTATCGCACACGAAAATGTGCCAGGGACAGAGACGTGTTTCTACGTTGTCCCTTCTCGTCATGCAGTTTGTGCCTCTGCTGCTTTTGCTGTAGGTAATCGCTCCTTGAAAGACGAGCGAGAGCGTCCTTCCGGGTGCATTGCACTGAGTCGAGTGCTCGCTCGGGACTTTGCTCTCGGGGGCCAAGGCAAGAGGGCGTGCTTGCCGCGCAGAACTGAGAACACGCTGTTGGGCAGAGCTGCAACTGACCGCTGGAGTTCAGCTCTCGCCGGACGGCAGAAGGCGAAGAACGAAGCCGCTTTGCGAGCGGCGCAGTGCAGCGAAGAGCTCTCCGAATTCGCCGCTAGCTCCACGGTCCTTCTCAGCTGCGAGTAGCAGCGCTCGCATGTACA
>NW_028276601.1:0-88824 GCF_052056855.1 Sturnus vulgaris
TGACAACGTAGAACACGTCTCTGTCCTGGCACATTTTCGTGTGCGATACTTCCCTCCGGGTCTTCGGGCCTTGCGAAGCCCTGTGTACTGCGAGCGCTGCTACTCGCAGCTGAGAAGGACCGTGGAGCTAGCGGCGAATTCGGAGAGCTCTTCGCTGCCACTGCGCCGCTCGCAAGCGGCTTCGTTCTTCGCCTTCTGCCGTCCGGCGAGAGCTGAACTCCAGCGGTCAGTTGCAGCTCTGCCCAACAGCGTGTTCTCAGTTCTGCGGGCAAGCACGCCCTCTTGCCTTGGCCCCGAGAGCAAAGCCCCGAGCGAGCACTCGACTCAGTGCAATGCACCCGGAAGGACGCTCTCGCTCGCCTTTCAAGGAGCGATTCCTAACAGCAGAAGCAGCAGAGGCACAAACTGCATGACGAGAAGGGACAACGTAGAACACGTCTCTGTCCTGGCACATTTTCGTGTGCGATACTTCCCTCCGGTCTTCGGGCCTTGCGAAGCCCTGTGTACTGCGAGCGCTGCTACTCGCAGCTGAGAAGGACCGTGGAGCTAGCGGCGAATTCGGAGAGCTCTTCGCTGCACTGCGCCGCTCGCAAGCGGCTTCGTTCTTCGCCTTCTGCCGTCCGGCGAGAGCTGAACTCAGCGGTCAGTTGCAGCTCTGCCCAACAGCGTGTTCTCAGTTCTGCGGGCAAGCACGCCCTCTTGCCTTGGCCCCGAGAGCAAAGCCCCGAGCGAGCACTCGACTCAGTGCAATGCACCCGGAAGGACGCTCTCGCTCGCCTTTCAAGGAGCGATTCCTAACAGCAGAAGCAGCAGAGGCACAAACTGCATGACGAGAAGGGACAACGTAGAACACGTCTCTGTCCTGGCACATTTTCGTGTGCGATACTTCCCCTCCGGGTCTTCGGGCCTTGCGAAGCCCTGTGTACTGCGAGCGCTGCTACTCGCAGCTGAGAAGGACCGTGGAGCTAGCGGCGAATTCGGAGAGCTCTTCGCTGCACTGCGCCGCTCGCAAGCGGCTTCGTTCTTCGCCTTCTGCCGTCCGGCGAGAGCTGAACTCCAGCGGTCAGTTGCAGCTCTGCCCAAACAGCGTGTTCTCAGTTCTGCGGGCAAGCACGCCCTCTTGCCTTGGCCCCGAGAGCAAAGCCCCGAGCGAGCACTCGACTCAGTGCAATGCACCCGGAAGGACGCTCTCGCTCGCCTTTCAAGGAGCGATTCCTAACAGCAGAAGCAGCAGAGGCACAAACTGCATGACGAGAAGGGACAACGTAGAACACGTCTCTGTCCTGGCACATTTTCGTGTGCGATACTTCCCTCCGGGTCTTCGGGCCTTGCGAAGCCCTGTGTACTGCGAGCGCTGCTACTCGCAGCTGAGAAGGACCGTGGAGCTAGCGGCGAATTCGGAGAGCTCTTCGCTGCACTGCGCCGCTCGCAAGCGGCTTCGTTCTTCGCCTTCTGCCGTCCGGCGAGAGCTGAACTCCAGCGGTCAGTTGCAGCTCTGCCCAACAGCGTGTTCTCAGTTCTGCGGGCAAGCACGCCCTCTTGCCTTGGCCCCGAGAGCAAAGCCCCGAGCGAGCACTCGACTCAGTGCAATGCACCGGAAGGACGCTCTCGCTCGCCTTTCAAGGAGCGATTCCTAACAGCAGAAGCAGCAGAGGCACAAACTGCATGACGAGAAGGGACAACGTAGAACACGTCTCTGTCCTGGCACATTTTCGTGTGCGATACTTCCCTCCGGGTCTTCGGGCCTTGCGAAGCCCTGTGTACTGCGAGCGCTGCTACTCGCAGCTGAGAAGGACCGTGGAGCTAGCGGCGAATTCGGAGAGCTCTTCGCTGCACTGCGCCGCTCGCAAGCGGCTTCGTTCTTCGCCTTCTGCCGTCCGGCGAGAGCTGAACTCCAGCGGTCAGTTGCAGCTCTGCCCAACAGCGTGTTCTCAGTTCTGCGGGCAAGCACGCCCTCTTGCCTTGGCCCCGAGAGCAAAGCCCCGAGCGAGCACTCGACTCAGTGCAATGCACCCGGAAGGACGCTCTCGCTCGCCTTTCAAGGAGCGATTCCTAACAGCAGAAGCAGCAGAGGCACAAACTGCATGACGAGAAGGGACAACGTAGAACACGTCTCTGTCCTGGCACATTTTCGTGTGCGATACTTCCCTCCGGGTCTTCGGGCCTTGCGAAGCCCTGTGTACTGCGAGCGCTTGCTACTCGCAGCTGAGAAGGACCGTGGAGCTAGCGGCGAATTCGGAGAGCTCTTCGCTGCACTGCGCCGCTCGCAAGCGGCTTCGTTCTTCGCCTTCTGCCGTCCGGCGAGAGCTGAACTCCAGCGGTCAGTTGCAGCTCTGCCCAACAGCGTGTTCTCAGTTCTGCGGGCAAGCACGCCCTCTTGCCTTGGCCCCGAGAGCAAAGTCCCCGAGCGAGCACTCGACTCAGTGCAATGCACCCGGAAGGACGCTCTCGCTCGCCTTTCAAGGAGCGATTCCTAACAGCAGAAGCAGCAGAGGCACAAACTGCATGACGAGAAGGGACAACGTAGAACACGTCTCTGTCCTGGCACATTTTCGTGTGCGATACTTCCCTCCGGGTCTTCGGGCCTTGCGAAGCCCTGTGTACTGCGAGCGCTGCTACTCGCAGCTGAGAAGGACCGTGGAGCTAGCGGCGAATTCGGAGAGCTCTTCGCTGCACTGCGCCGCTCGCAAGCGGCTTCGTTCTTCGCCTTCTGCCGTCCGGCGAGAGCTGAACTCCAGCGGTCAGTTTCAGCTCTGCCCAACAGCGTGTTCTCAGTTCTGCGGGCAAGCACGCCCTCTTGCCTTGGCCCCGAGAGCAAAGCCCCGAGCGAGCACTTCGACTCAGTGCAATGCACCCGGAAGGACGCTCTCGCTCGCTCTTTCAAGGAGCGATTCCTAACAGCAGAAGCAGCAGAGGCACAAACTGCATGACGAGAAGGGACAACGTAGAACACGTCTCTGTCCTGGCACATTTTCGTGTGCGATACTTCCCTCCGGGTCTTCGGGCCTTGCGAAGCCCTGTGTACTGCGAGCGCTGCTACTCGCAGCTGAGAAGGACCGTGGAGCTAGCGGCGAATTCGGAGAGCTCTTCGCTGCACTGCGCCGCTCGCAAGCGGCTTCGTTCTTCGCCTTCTGCCGTCCGGCGAGAGCTGAACTCCAGCGGTCAGTTGCAGCTCTGCCCAACAGCGTGTTCTCAGTTCTGCGGGCAAGCACGCCCTCTTGCCTTGGCCCCGAGAGCAAAGTCCCGAGCGAGCACTTCGACTCAGTGCAATGCACCCGGAAGGACGCTCTCGCTCGCTCTTTCAAGGAGCGATTCCTAACAGCAGAAGCAGCAGAGGCACAAACTGCATGACGAGAAGGGACAACGTAGAACACGTCTCTGTCCTGGCACATTTTCGTGTGCGATACTTCCCTCCGGGTCTTCGGGCCTTGCGAAGCCCTGTGTACTGCGAGCGCTGCTACTCGCAGCTGAGAAGGACCGTGGAGCTAGCGGCGAATTCGGAGAGCTCTTCGCTGCACTGCGCCGCTCGCAAGCGGCTTCGTTCTTCGCCTTCTGCCGTCCGGCGAGAGCTGAACTCCAGCGGTCAGTTGCAGCTCTGCCCAACAGCGTGTTCTCAGTTCTGCGGGCAAGCACGCCCTCTTGCCTTGGCCCCGAGAGCAAAGCCCCGAGCGAGCACTCGACTCAGTGCAATGCACCCGGAAGGACGCTCTCGCTCGTCCTTTCAAGGAGCGATTCCTAACAGCAGAAGCAGCAGAGGCACAAACTGCATGACGAGAAGGGACAACGTAGAACACGTCTCTGTCCTGGCACATTTTCGTGTGCGATACTTCCCTCCGGGTCTTCGGGCCTTGCGAAGCCCTGTGTACTGCGAGCGCTGCTACTCGCAGCTGAGAAGGGACCGTGGAGCTAGCGGCGAATTCGGAGAGCTCTTCGCTGCACTGCGCCGCTCGCAAGCGGCTTCGTTCTTCGCCTTCTGCCGTCCGGCGAGAGCTGAACTCCAGCGGTCAGTTGCAGCTCTGCCCAACAGCGTGTTCTCAGTTCTGCGGGCAAGCACGCCCTCTTGCCTTGGCCCCGAGAGCAAAGCCCCGAGCGAGCACTCGACTCAGTGCAATGCACCCGGAAGGACGCTCTCGCTCGCCTTTCAAGGAGCGATTCCTAACAGCAGAAGCAGCAGAGGCACAAACTGCATGACGAGAAGGGACAACGTAGAACACGTCTCTGTCCTGGCACATTTTCGTGTGCGATACTTCCCTCCGGGTCTTCGGGCCTTGCGAAGCCCTGTGTACTGCGAGCGCTGCTACTCGCAGCTGAGAAGGACCGTGGAGCTAGCGGCGAATTCGGAGAGCTCTTCGCTGCACTGCGCCGCTCGCAAGCGGCTTCGTTCTTCGCCTTCTGCCGTCCGGCGAGAGCTGAACTCCAGCGGTCAGTTGCAGCTCTGCCCAACAGCGTGTTCTCAGTTCTGCGGGCAAGCACGCCCTCTTGCCTTGGCCCCGAGAGCAAAGCCCCGAGCGAGCACTCGACTCAGTGCAATGCACCCGGAAGGACGCTCTCGCTCGCCTTTCAAGGAGCGATTCCTAACAGCAGAAGCAGCAGAGGCACAAACTGCATGACGAGAAGGGACAACGTAGAACACGTCTCTGTCCTGGCACATTTCGTGTGCGATACTTCCCTCCGGGTCTTCGGGCCTTGCGAAGCCCTGTGTACTGCGAGCGCTGCTACTCGCAGCTGAGAAGGACCGTGGAGCTAGCGGCGAATTCGGAGAGCTCTTCGCTGCACTGCGCCGCTCGCAAGCGGCTTCGTTCTTCGCCTTCTGCCGTCCGGCGAGAGCTGAACTCCAGCGGTCAGTTGCAGCTCTGCCCAACAGCGTGTTCTCAGTTCTGCGGGCAAGCACGCCCTCTTGCCTTGGCCCCGAGAGCAAAGTCCCGAGCGAGCACTCGACTCAGTGCAATGCACCCGGAAGGACGCTCTCGCTCGTCTTTCAAGGAGCGATTCCTAACAGCAGAAGCAGCAGAGGCACAAACTGCATGACGAGAAGGGACAACGTAGAACACGTCTCTGTCCTGGCACATTTTCGTGTGCGATACTTCCCTCCGGGTCTTCGGGCCTTGCGAAGCCCTGTGTACTGCGAGCGCTGCTACTCGCAGCTGAGAAGGACCGTGGAGCTAGCGGCGAATTCGGAGAGCTCTTCGCTGCACTGCGCCGCTCGCAAGCGGCTTCGTTCTTCGCCTTCTGCCGTCCGGCGAGAGCTGAACTCCAGCGGTCAGTTGCAGCTCTGCCCAACAGCGTGTTCTCAGTTCTGCGGGCAAGCACGCCCTCTTGCCTTGGCCCCGAGAGCAAAGCCCGAGCGAGCACTCGACTCAGTGCAATGCACCCGGAAGGACGCTCTCGCTCGCCTTTCAAGGAGCGATTCCTAACAGCAGAAGCAGCAGAGGCACAAACTGCATGACGAGAAGGGACAACGTAGAACACGTCTCTGTCCTGGCACATTTTCGTGTGCGATACTTCCCTCCGGGTCTTCGGGCCTTGCGAAGCCCTGTGTACTGCGAGCGCTGCTACTCGCAGCTGAGAAGGACCGTGGAGCTAGCGGCGAATTCGGAGAGCTCTTCGCTGCACTGCGCCGCTCGCAAGCGGCTTCGTTCTTCGCCTTCTGCCGTCCGGCGAGAGCTGAACTCCAGCGGTCAGTTGCAGCTCTGCCCAACAGCGTGTTCTCAGTTCTGCGGGCAAGCACGCCCTCTTGCCTTGGCCCCGAGAGCAAAGCCCCGAGCGAGCACTCGACTCAGTGCAATGCACCCGGAAGGACGCTCTCGCTCGCCTTTCAAGGAGCGATTCCTAACAGCAGAAGCAGCAGAGGCACAAACTGCATGACGAGAAGGGACAACGTAGAACACGTCTCTGTCCTGGCACATTTTCGTGTGCGATACTTCCCTCCGGTCTTCGGGCCTTGCGAAGCCCTGTGTACTGCGAGCGCTGCTACTCGCAGCTGAGAAGGACCGTGGAGCTAGCGGCGAATTCGGAGAGCTCTTCGCTGCACTGCGCCGCTCGCAAGCGGCTTCGTTCTTCGCCTTCTGCCGTCCGGCGAGAGCTGAACTCCAGCGGTCAGTTGCAGCTCTGCCCAACAGCGTGTTCTCAGTTCTGCGGGCAAGCACGCCCTCTTGCCTTGGCCCCGAGAGCAAAGCCCCGAGCGAGCACTCGACTCAGTGCAATGCACCCGGAAGGACGCTCTCGCTCGCCTTTCAAGGAGCGATTCCTAACAGCAGAAGCAGCAGAGGCACAAACTGCATGACGAGAAGGGACAACGTAGAACACGTCTCTGTCCTGGCACATTTTCGTGTGCGATACTTCCCTCCGGTCTTCGGGCCTTGCGAAGCCCTGTGTACTGCGAGCGCTGCTACTCGCAGCTGAGAAGGACCGTGGAGCTAGCGGCGAATTCGGAGAGCTCTTCGCTGCACTGCGCCGCTCGCAAGCGGCTTCGTTCTTCGCCTTCTGCCGTCCGGCGAGAGCTGAACTCCAGCGGTCAGTTTCAGCTCTGCCCAACAGCGTGTTCTCAGTTCTGCGGGCAAGCACGCCCTCTTGCCTTGGCCCCGAGAGCAAAGTCCCGAGCGAGCATTCGACTCAGTGCAATGCACCCGGAAGGACGCTCTCGCTCGTCTTTCAAGGAGCGATTCCTAACAGCAGAAGCAGCAGAGGCACAAACTGCATGACGAGAAGGGACAACGTAGAACACGTCTCTGTCCTGGCACATTTTCGTGTGCGATACTTCCCTCCGGGTCTTCGGGCCTTGCGAAGCTCTGTGTACTGCGAGCGCTGCTACTCGCAGCTGAGAAGGACCGTGGAGCTAGCGGCGAATTCGGAGAGCTCTTCGCTGCACTGCGCCGCTCGCAAGCGGCTTCGTTCTTCGCCTTCTGCCGTCCGGCGAGAGCTGAACTCCAGCGGTCAGTTGCAGCTCTGCCCAACAGCGTGTTCTCAGTTCTGCGGGCAAGCACGCCCTCTTGCCTTGGCCCCGAGAGCAAAGTCCCGAGCGAGCATTCGACTCAGTGCAATGCACCCGGAAGGACGCTCTCGCTCGTCTTTCAAGGAGCGATTCCTAACAGCAGAAGCAGCAGAGGCACAAACTGCATGACGAGAAGGGACAACGTAGAACACGTCTCTGTCCTGGCACATTTTCGTGTGCGATACTTCCCTCCGGGTCTTCGGGCCTTGCGAAGCCCTGTGTACTGCGAGCGCTGCTACTCGCAGCTGAGAGGGACCGTGGAGCTAGCGGCGAATTCGGAGAGCTCTTCGCTGCACTGCGCCGCTCGCAAGCGGCTTCGTTCTTCGCCTTCTGCCGTCCGGCGAGAGCTGAACTCCAGCGGTCAGTTGCAGCTCTGACCAACAGCGTGTTCTCAGTTCTGCGGGCAAGCACGCCCTCTTGCCTTGGCCCCGAGAGCAAAGCCCGAGCGAGCACTCGACTCAGTGCAATGCACCCGGAAGGACGCTCTCGCTCGCCTTTCAAGGAGCGATTCCTAACAGCAGAAGCAGCAGAGGCACAAACTGCATGACGAGAAGGGACAACGTAGAACACGTCTCTGTCCTGGCACATTTTCGTGTGCGATACTTCCCTCCGGGTCTTCGGGCCTTGCGAAGCCCTGTGTACTGCGAGCGCTGCTACTCGCAGCTGAGAAGGACCGTGGAGCTAGCGGCGAATTCGGAGAGCTCTTCGCTGCACTGCGCCGCTCGCAAGCGGCTTCGTTCTTCGCCTTCTGCCGTCCGGCGAGAGCTGAACTCCAGCGGTAAGTTTCAGCTCTGCCCAACAGCGTGTTCTCAGTTCTGCGGGCAAGCACGCCCTCTTGCCTTGGCCCCGAGAGCAAAGTCCCGAGCGAGCACTCGACTCAGTGCAATGCACCCGGAAGGACGCTCTCGCTCGCCTTTCAAGGAGCGATTCCTAACAGCAGAAGCAGCAGAGGCACAAACTGCATGACGAGAAGGGACAACGTAGAACACGTCTCTGTCCTGGCACATTTTCGTGTGCGATACTTCCCTCCGGGTCTTCGGGCCTTGCGAAGCCCTGTGTACTGCGAGCGCTGCTACTCGCAGCTGAGAAGGACCGTGGAGCTAGCGGCGAATTCGGAGAGCTCTTCGCTGCACTGCGCCGCTCGCAAGCGGCTTCGTTCTTCGCCTTCTGCCGTCCGGCGAGAGCTGAACTCCAGCGGTCAGTTTCAGCTCTGCCCAACAGCGTGTTCTCAGTTCTGCGGGCAAGCACGCCCTCTTGCCTTGGCCCCGAGAGCAAAGTCCCGAGCGAGCACTCGACTCAGTGCAATGCACCCGGAAGGACGCTCTCGCTCGCCTTTCAAGGAGCGATTCCTAACAGCAGAAGCAGCAGAGGCACAAACTGCATGACGAGAAGGGACAACGTAGAACACGTCTCTGTCCTGGCACATTTTCGTGTGCGATACTTCCCTCCGGGTCTTCGGGCCTTGCGAAGCCCTGTGTACTGCGAGCGCTGCTACTCGCAGCTGAGAAGGACCGTGGAGCTAGCGGCGAATTCGGAGAGCTCTTCGCTGCACTGCGCCGCTCGCAAGCGGCTTCGTTCTTCGCCTTCTGCCGTCCGGCGAGAGCTGAACTCCAGCGGTCAGTTTCAGCTCTGCCCAACAGCGTGTTCTCAGTTCTGCGGGCAAGCACGCCCTCTTGCCTTGGCCCCGAGAGCAAAGTCCCGAGCGAGCACTCGACTCAGTGCAATGCACCCGGAAGGACGCTCTCGCTCGCCTTTCAAGGAGCGATTCCTAACAGCAGAAGCAGCAGAGGCACAAACTGCATGACGAGAAGGGACAACGTAGAACACGTCTCTGTCCTGGCACATTTTCGTGTGCGATACTTCCCTCCGGGTCTTCGGGCCTTGCGAAGCCCTGTGTACTGCGAGCGCTGCTACTCGCAGCTGAGAAGGACCGTGGAGCTAGCGGCGAATTCGGAGAGCTCTTCGCTGCACTGCGCCGCTCGCAAGCGGCTTCGTTCTTCGCCTTCTGCCGTCCGGCGAGAGCTGAACTCCAGCGGTCAGTTGCAGCTCTGCCCAACAGCGTGTTCTCAGTTCTGCGGGCAAGCACGCCCTCTTGCCTTGGCCCCGAGAGCAAAGCCCCGAGCGAGCACTCGACTCAGTGCAATGCACCCGGAAGGACGCTCTCGCTCGCCTTTCAAGGAGCGATTCCTAACAGCAGAAGCAGCAGAGGCACAAACTGCATGACGAGAAGGGACAACGTAGAACACGTCTCTGTCCTGGCACATTTTCGTGTGCGATACTTCCCTCCGGGTCTTCGGGCCTTGCGAAGCCCTGTGTACTGCGAGCGCTGCTACTCGCAGCTGAGAAGGACCGTGGAGCTAGCGGCGAATTCGGAGAGCTCTTCGCTGCACTGCGCCGCTCGCAAGCGGCTTCGTTCTTCGCCTTCTGCCGTCCGGCGAGAGCTGAACTCCAGCGGTCAGTTGCAGCTCTGCCCAACAGCGTGTTCTCAGTTCTGCGGGCA
Source organism: Sturnus vulgaris (assembly GCF_052056855.1). NCBI lineage: Eukaryota > Metazoa > Chordata > Aves > Passeriformes > Sturnidae > Sturnus > Sturnus vulgaris. The sequence goes on from NW_028276601.1 coordinate 9,492, forward strand.
AGCACGCCCTCTTGCCTTGGCCCCGAGAGCAAAGCCCCGAGCGAGCACTCGACTCAGTGCAATGCACCCGGAAGGACGCTCTCGCTCGCCTTTCAAGGAGCGATTCCTAACAGCAGAAGCAGCAGAGGCACAAACTGCATGACGAGAAGGGACAACGTAGAACACGTCTCTGTCCTGGCACATTTTCGTGTGCGATACTTCCCTCCGGGTCTTCGGGCCTTGCGAAGCCCTGTGTACTGCGAGCGCTGCTACTCGCAGCTGAGAAGGACCGTGGAGCTAGCGGCGAATTCGGAGAGCTCTTCGCTGCACTGCGCCGCTCGCAAGCGGCTTCGTTCTTCGCCTTCTGCCGTCCGGCGAGAGCTGAACTCCAGCGGTCAGTTGCAGCTCTGCCCAACAGCGTGTTCTCAGTTCTGCGGGCAAGCACGCCCTCTTGCCTTGGCCCCGAGAGCAAAGCCCCGAGCGAGCACTCGACTCAGTGCAATGCACCCGGAAGGACGCTCTCGCTCGCCTTTCAAGGAGCGATTCCTAACAGCAGAAGCAGCAGAGGCACAAACTGCATGACGAGAAGGGACAACGTAGAACACGTCTCTGTCCTGGCACATTTTCGTGTGCGATACTTCCCTCCGGGTCTTCGGGCCTTGCGAAGCCCTGTGTACTGCGAGCGCTGCTACTCGCAGCTGAGAAGGACCGTGGAGCTAGCGGCGAATTCGGAGAGCTCTTCGCTGCACTGCGCCGCTCGCAAGCGGCTTCGTTCTTCGCCTTCTGCCGTCCGGCGAGAGCTGAACTCCAGCGGTAAGTTTCAGCTCTGCCCAACAGCGTGTTCTCAGTTCTGCGGGCAAGCACGCCCTCTTGCCTTGGCCCCGAGAGCAAAGTCCCGAGCGAGCACTTCGACTCAGTGCAATGCACCCGGAAGGACGCTCTCGCTCGCCTTTCAAGGAGCGATTCCTAACAGCAGAAGCAGCAGAGGCACAAACTGCATGACGAGAAGGGACAACGTAGAACACGTCTCTGTCCTGGCACATTTTCGTGTGCGATACTTCCCTCCGGGTCTTCGGGCCTTGCGAAGCCCTGTGTACTGCGAGCGCTGCTACTCGCAGCTGAGAAGGACCGTGGAGCTAGCGGCGAATTCGGAGAGCTCTTCGCTGCACTGCGCCGCTCGCAAGCGGCTTCGTTCTTCGCCTTCTGCCGTCCGGCGAGAGCTGAACTCCAGCGGTCAGTTTCAGCTCTGCCCAACAGCGTGTTCTCAGTTCTGCGGGCAAGCACGCCCTCTTGCCTTGGCCCCGAGAGCAAAGTCCCGAGCGAGCACTTCGACTCAGTGCAATGCACCCGGAAGGACGCTCTCGCTCGTCTTTCAAGGAGCGATTCCTAACAGCAGAAGCAGCAGAGGCACAAACTGCATGACGAGAAGGGACAACGTAGAACACGTCTCTGTCCTGGCACATTTTCGTGTGCGATACTTCCCTCCGGGTCTTCGGGCCTTGCGAAGCCCTGTGTACTGCGAGCGCTGCTACTCGCAGCTGAGAAGGACCGTGGAGCTAGCGGCGAATTCGGAGAGCTCTTCGCTGCACTGCGCCGCTCGCAAGCGGCTTCGTTCTTCGCCTTCTGCCGTCCGGCGAGAGCTGAACTCCAGCGGTAAGTTTCAGCTCTGCCCAACAGCGTGTTCTCAGTTCTGCGGGCAAGCACGCCCTCTTGCCTTGGCCCCGAGAGCAAAGTCCCGAGCGAGCACTCGACTCAGTGCAATGCACCCGGAAGGACGCTCTCGCTCGCCTTTCAAGGAGCGATTCCTAACAGCAGAAGCAGCAGAGGCACAAACTGCATGACGAGAAGGGACAACGTAGAACACGTCTCTGTCCTGGCACATTTTCGTGTGCGATACTTCCCTCCGGGTCTTCGGGCCTTGCGAAGCCCTGTGTACTGCGAGCGCTGCTACTCGCAGCTGAGAAGGACCGTGGAGCTAGCGGCGAATTCGGAGAGCTCTTCGCTGCACTGCGCCGCTCGCAAGCGGCTTCGTTCTTCGCCTTCTGCCGTCCGGCGAGAGCTGAACTCCAGCGGTCAGTTGCAGCTCTGCCCAACAGCGTGTTCTCAGTTCTGCGGGCAAGCACGCCCTCTTGCCTTGGCCCCGAGAGCAAAGTCCCCGAGCGAGCACTCGACTCAGTGCAATGCACCCGGAAGGACGCTCTCGCTCGCCTTTCAAGGAGCGATTCCTAACAGCAGAAGCAGCAGAGGCACAAACTGCATGACGAGAAGGGACAACGTAGAACACGTCTCTGTCCTGGCACATTTTCGTGTGCGATACTTCCCTCCGGGTCTTCGGGCCTTGCGAAGCCCTGTGTACTGCGAGCGCTGCTACTCGCAGCTGAGAAGGACCGTGGAGCTAGCGGCGAATTCGGAGAGCTCTTCGCTGCACTGCGCCGCTCGCAAGCGGCTTCGTTCTTCGCCTTCTGCCGTCCGGCGAGAGCTGAACTCCAGCGGTCAGTTGCAGCTCTGCCCAACAGCGTGTTCTCAGTTCTGCGGGCAAGCACGCCCTCTTGCCTTGGCCCCGAGAGCAAAGTCCCGAGCGAGCACTCGACTCAGTGCAATGCACCCGGAAGGACGCTCTCGCTCGCCTTTCAAGGAGCGATTCCTAACAGCAGAAGCAGCAGAGGCACAAACTGCATGACGAGAAGGGACAACGTAGAACACGTCTCTGTCCTGGCACATTTTCGTGTGCGATACTTCCCTCCGGGTCTTCGGGCCTTGCGAAGCCCTGTGTACTGCGAGCGCTGCTACTCGCAGCTGAGAAGGACCGTGGAGCTAGCGGCGAATTCGGAGAGCTCTTCGCTGCACTGCGCCGCTCGCAAGCGGCTTCGTTCTTCGCCTTCTGCCGTCCGGCGAGAGCTGAACTCCAGCGGTCAGTTGCAGCTCTGCCCAACAGCGTGTTCTCAGTTCTGCGGGCAAGCACGCCCTCTTGCCTTGGCCCCGAGAGCAAAGTCCCGAGCGAGCACTCGACTCAGTGCAATGCACCCGGAAGGACGCTCTCGCTCGCCTTTCAAGGAGCGATTCCTAACAGCAGAAGCAGCAGAGGCACAAACTGCATGACGAGAAGGGACAACGTAGAACACGTCTCTGTCCTGGCACATTTTCGTGTGCGATACTTCCCTCCGGGTCTTCGGGCCTTGCGAAGCCCTGTGTACTGCGAGCGCTGCTACTCGCAGCTGAGAAGGACCGTGGAGCTAGCGGCGAATTCGGAGAGCTCTTCGCTGCACTGCGCCGCTCGCAAGCGGCTTCGTTCTTCGCCTTCTGCCGTCCGGCGAGAGCTGAACTCCAGCGGTCAGTTGCAGCTCTGCCCAACAGCGTGTTCTCAGTTCTGCGGGCAAGCACGCCCTCTTGCCTTGGCCCCGAGAGCAAAGCCCCGAGCGAGCACTCGACTCAGTGCAATGCACCCGGAAGGACGCTCTCGCTCGCCTTTCAAGGAGCGATTCCTAACAGCAGAAGCAGCAGAGGCACAAACTGCATGACGAGAAGGGACAACGTAGAACACGTCTCTGTCCTGGCACATTTTCGTGTGCGATACTTCCCTCCGGGTCTTCGGGCCTTGCGAAGCCCTGTGTACTGCGAGCGCTGCTACTCGCAGCTGAGAAGGACCGTGGAGCTAGCGGCGAATTCGGAGAGCTCTTCGCTGCACTGCGCCGCTCGCAAGCGGCTTCGTTCTTCGCCTTCTGCCGTCCGGCGAGAGCTGAACTCCAGCGGTCAGTTGCAGCTCTGCCCAACAGCGTGTTCTCAGTTCTGCGGGCAAGCACGCCCTCTTGCCTTGGCCCCGAGAGCAAAGTCCCGAGCGAGCACTCGACTCAGTGCAATGCACCCGGAAGGACGCTCTCGCTCGCCTTTCAAGGAGCGATTCCTAACAGCAGAAGCAGCAGAGGCACAAACTGCATGACGAGAAGGGACAACGTAGAACACGTCTCTGTCCTGGCACATTTTCGTGTGCGATACTTCCCTCCGGGTCTTCGGGCCTTGCGAAGCCCTGTGTACTGCGAGCGCTGCTACTCGCAGCTGAGAAGGACCGTGGAGCTAGCGGCGAATTCGGAGAGCTCTTCGCTGCACTGCGCCGCTCGCAAGCGGCTTCGTTCTTCGCCTTCTGCCGTCCGGCGAGAGCTGAACTCCAGCGGTCAGTTTCAGCTCTGCCCAACAGCGTGTTCTCAGTTCTGCGGGCAAGCACGCCCTCTTGCCTTGGCCCCGAGAGCAAAGTCCCGAGCGAGCACTCGACTCAGTGCAATGCACCCGGAAGGACGCTCTCGCTCGCCTTTCAAGGAGCGATTCCTAACAGCAGAAGCAGCAGAGGCACAAACTGCATGACGAGAAGGGACAACGTAGAACACGTCTCTGTCCTGGCACATTTTCGTGTGCGATACTTCCCTCCGGGTCTTCGGGCCTTGCGAAGCCCTGTGTACTGCGAGCGCTGCTACTCGCAGCTGAGAAGGACCGTGGAGCTAGCGGCGAATTCGGAGAGCTCTTCGCTGCACTGCGCCGCTCGCAAGCGGCTTCGTTCTTCGCCTTCTGCCGTCCGGCGAGAGCTGAACTCCAGCGGTCAGTTTCAGCTCTGCCCAACAGCGTGTTCTCAGTTCTGCGGGCAAGCACGCCCTCTTGCCTTGGCCCCGAGAGCAAAGCCCGAGCGAGCACTCGACTCAGTGCAATGCACCCGGAAGGACGCTCTCGCTCGCCCTTTCAAGGAGCGAATTCCTAACAGCAGAAGCAGCAGAGGCACAAACTGCATGACGAGAAGGGACAACGTAGAACACGTCTCTGTCCTGGCACATTTTCGTGTGCGATACTTCCCTCCGGGTCTTCGGGCCTTGCGAAGCCCTGTGTACTGCGAGCGCTGCTACTCGCAGCTGAGAAGGACCGTGGAGCTAGCGGCGAATTCGGAGAGCTCTTCGCTGCACTGCGCCGCTCGCAAGCGGCTTCTGTTCTTCGCCTTCTGCCGTCCGGCGAGAGCTGAACTCCAAGCGGTCAGTTTCAGCTCTGCCCAACAGCGTGTTCTCAGTTCTGCGGGCAAGCACGCCCTCTTGCCTTGGCCCCGAGAGCAAAGTCCCGAGCGAGCACTCGACTCAGTGCAATGCACCCGGAAGGACGCTCTCGCTCGCCTTTCAAGGAGCGATTCCTAACAGCAGAAGCAGCAGAAGCAAAACTGCATGACGAGAAGGGACAACGTAGAACACGTCTCTGTCCTGGCACATTTTCGTGTGCGATACTTCCCTCCGGTCTTCGGGCCTTGCGAAGCCCTGTGTACTGCGAGCGCTGCTACTCGCAGCTGAGAAGGACCCGTGGAGCTAGCGCGAATTCGGAGAGCGTCTTCGCTGCACTGCGCCGCTCGCAAGCGGCTTCGTTCTTCGCCTTCTGCCGTCCGGCGAGAGCTGAACTCCAGCGGTCAGTTGCAGCTCTGCCCAACAGCGTGTTCTCAGTTCTGCGGGCAAGCACGCCCTCTTGCCTTGGCCCCGAGAGCAAAGCCCGAGCGAGCACTCGACTCAGTGCAATGCACCCGGAAGGACGCTCTCGCTCGCCTTTCAAGGAGCGATTCCTAACAGCAGAAGCAGCAGAGGCACAAACTGCATGACGAGAAGGGACAACGTAGAACACGTCTCTGTCCTGGCACATTTTCGTGTGCGATACTTCCCTCCGGGTCTTCGGGCCTTGCGAAGCCCTGTGTACTGCGAGCGCTGCTACTCGCAGCTGAGAAGGACCGTGGAGCTAGCGGCGAATTCGGAGAGCTCTTCGCTGCACTGCGCCGCTCGCAAGCGGCTTCGTTCTTCGCCTTCTGCCGTCCGGCGAGAGCTGAACTCCAGCGGTCAGTTGCAGCTCTGCCCAACAGCGTGTTCTCAGTTCTGCGGGCAAGCACGCCCTCTTGCCTTGGCCCCGAGAGCAAAGCCCCGAGCGAGCACTCGACTCAGTGCAATGCACCCGGAAGGACGCTCTCGCTCGCCTTTCAAGGAGCGATTCCTAACAGCAGAAGCAGCAGAGGCACAAACTGCATGACGAGAAGGGACAACGTAGAACACGTCTCTGTCCTGGCACATTTTCGTGTGCGATACTTCCCTCCGGGTCTTCGGGCCTTGCGAAGCCCTGTGTACTGCGAGCGCTGCTACTCGCAGCTGAGAAGGACCGTGGAGCTAGCGGCGAATTCGGAGAGCTCTTCGCTGCACTGCGCCGCTCGCAAGCGGCTTCGTTCTTCGCCTTCTGCCGTCCGGCGAGAGCTGAACTCCAGCGGTCAGTTGCAGCTCTGCCCAACAGCGTGTTCTCAGTTCTGCGGGCAAGCACGCCCTCTTGCCTTGGCCCCGAGAGCAAAGCCCCGAGCGAGCACTCGACTCAGTGCAATGCACCCGGAAGGACGCTCTCGCTCGCCTTTCAAGGAGCGATTCCTAACAGCAGAAGCAGCAGAGGCACAAACTGCATGACGAGAAGGGACAACGTAGAACACGTCTCTGTCCTGGCACATTTTCGTGTGCGATACTTCCCTCCGGGTCTTCGGGCCTTGCGAAGCCCTGTGTACTGCGAGCGCTGCTACTCGCAGCTGAGAAGGACCGTGGAGCTAGCGGCGAATTCGGAGAGCTCTTCGCTGCACTGCGCCGCTCGCAAGCGGCTTCGTTCTTCGCCTTCTGCCGTCCGGCGAGAGCTGAACTCCAGCGGTCAGTTGCAGCTCTGCCCAACAGCGTGTTCTCAGTTCTGCGGGCAAGCACGCCCTCTTGCCTTGGCCCCGAGAGCAAAGCCCCGAGCGAGCACTCGACTCAGTGCAATGCACCCGGAAGGACGCTCTCGCTCGCCTTTCAAGGAGCGATTCCTAACAGCAGAAGCAGCAGAGGCACAAACTGCATGACGAGAAGGGACAACGTAGAACACGTCTCTGTCCTGGCACATTTTCGTGTGCGATACTTCCCTCCGGGTCTTCGGGCCTTGCGAAGCCCTGTGTACTGCGAGCGCTGCTACTCGCAGCTGAGAAGGACCGTGGAGCTAGCGGCGAATTCGGAGAGCTCTTCGCTGCACTGCGCCGCTCGCAAGCGGCTTCGTTCTTCGCCTTCTGCCGTCCGGCGAGAGCTGAACTCCAGCGGTCAGTTGCAGCTCTGACCAACAGCGTGTTCTCAGTTCTGCGGGCAAGCACGCCCTCTTGCCTTGGCCCCGAGAGCAAAGCCCCGAGCGAGCACTCGACTCAGTGCAATGCACCCGGAAGGACGCTCTCGCTCGCCTTTCAAGGAGCGATTCCTAACAGCAGAAGCAGCAGAGGCACAAACTGCATGACGAGAAGGGACAACGTAGAACACGTCTCTGTCCTGGCACATTTTCGTGTGCGATACTTCCCTCCGGGTCTTCGGGCCTTGCGAAGCTCTGTGTACTGCGAGCGCTGCTACTCGCAGCTGAGAAGGACCGTGGAGCTAGCGGCGAATTCGGAGAGCTCTTCGCTGCACTGCGCCGCTCGCAAGCGGCTTCGTTCTTCGCCTTCTGCCGTCCGGCGAGAGCTGAACTCCAGCGGTAAGTTTCAGCTCTGCCCAACAGCGTGTTCTCAGTTCTGCGGGCAAGCACGCCCTCTTGCCTTGGCCCCGAGAGCAAAGTCCCGAGCGAGCACTCGACTCAGTGCAATGCACCCGGAAGGACGCTCTCGCTCGTCTTTCAAGGAGCGATTCCTAACAGCAGAAGCAGCAGAGGCACAAACTGCATGACGAGAAGGGACAACGTAGAACACGTCTCTGTCCTGGCACATTTTCGTGTGCGATACTTCCCTCCGGGTCTTCGGGCCTTGCGAAGCCCTGTGTACTGCGAGCGCTGCTACTCGCAGCTGAGAAGGACCGTGGAGCTAGCGGCGAATTCGGAGAGCTCTTCGCTGCACTGCGCCGCTCGCAAGCGGCTTCGTTCTTCGCCTTCTGCCGTCCGGCGAGAGCTGAACTCCAGCGGTCAGTTTCAGCTCTGCCCAACAGCGTGTTCTCAGTTCTGCGGGCAAGCACGCCCTCTTGCCTTGGCCCCGAGAGCAAAGTCCCGAGCGAGCACTCGACTCAGTGCAATGCACCCGGAAGGACGCTCTCGCTCGCCTTTCAAGGAGCGATTCCTAACAGCAGAAGCAGCAGAGGCACAAACTGCATGACGAGAAGGGACAACGTAGAACACGTCTCTGTCCTGGCACATTTTCGTGTGCGATACTTCCCTCCGGGTCTTCGGGCCTTGCGAAGCCCTGTGTACTGCGAGCGCTGCTCCTCGCAGCTGAGAAGGACCGTGGAGCTAGCGGCGAATTCGGAGAGCTCTTCGCTGCACTGCGCCGCTCGCAAGCGGCTTCGTTCTTCGCCTTCTGCCGTCCGGCGAGAGCTGAACTCCAGCGGTCAGTTGCAGCTCTGACCAACAGCGTGTTCTCAGTTCTGCGGGCAAGCACGCCCTCTTGCCTTGGCCCCGAGAGCAAAGCCCCGAGCGAGCACTCGACTCAGTGCAATGCACCCGGAAGGACGCTCTCGCTCGCCTTTCAAGGAGCGATTCCTAACAGCAGAAGCAGCAGAGGCACAAACTGCATGACGAGAAGGGACAACGTAGAACACGTCTCTGTCCTGGCACATTTTCGTGTGCGATACTTCCCTCCGGGTCTTCGGGCCTTGCGAAGCCCTGTGTACTGCGAGCGCTGCTCCTCGCAGCTGAGAAGGACCGTGGAGCTAGCGGCGAATTCGGAGAGCTCTTCGCTGCACTGCGCCGCTCGCAAGCGGCTTCGTTCTTCGCCTTCTGCCGTCCGGCGAGAGCTGAACTCCAGCGGTAAGTTTCAGCTCTGCCCAACAGCGTGTTCTCAGTTCTGCGGGCAAGCACGCCCTCTTGCCTTGGCCCCGAGAGCAAAGTCCCGAGCGAGCACTCGACTCAGTGCAATGCACCCGGAAGGACGCTCTCGCTCGCCTTTCAAGGAGCGATTCCTAACAGCAGAAGCAGCAGAGGCACAAACTGCATGACGAGAAGGGACAACGTAGAACACGTCTCTGTCCTGGCACATTTTCGTGTGCGATACTTCCCTCCGGGTCTTCGGGCCTTGCGAAGCCCTGTGTACTGCGAGCGCTGCTACTCGCAGCTGAGAAGGACCGTGGAGCTAGCGGCGAATTCGGAGAGCTCTTCGCTGCACTGCGCCGCTCGCAAGCGGCTTCGTTCTTCGCCTTCTGCCGTCCGGCGAGAGCTGAACTCCAGCGGTCAGTTTCAGCTCTGCCCAACAGCGTGTTCTCAGTTCTGCGGGCAAGCACGCCCTCTTGCCTTGGCCCCGAGAGCAAAGTCCCGAGCGAGCACTCGACTCAGTGCAATGCACCCGGAAGGACGCTCTCGCTCGCCTTTCAAGGAGCGATTCCTAACAGCAGAAGCAGCAGAGGCACAAACTGCATGACGAGAAGGGACAACGTAGAACACGTCTCTGTCCTGGCACATTTTCGTGTGCGATACTTCCCTCCGGGTCTTCGGGCCTTGCGAAGCCCTGTGTACTGCGAGCGCTGCTACTCGCAGCTGAGAAGGACCGTGGAGCTAGCGGCGAATTCGGAGAGCTCTTCGCTGCACTGCGCCGCTCGCAAGCGGCTTCGTTCTTCGCCTTCTGCCGTCCGGCGAGAGCTGAACTCCAGCGGTCAGTTGCAGCTCTGCCCAACAGCGTGTTCTCAGTTCTGCGGGCAAGCACGCCCTCTTGCCTTGGCCCCGAGAGCAAAGTCCCGAGCGAGCACTCGACTCAGTGCAATGCACCCGGAAGGACGCTCTCGCTCGCCTTTCAAGGAGCGATTCCTAACAGCAGAAGCAGCAGAAGCACAAACTGCATGACGAGAAGGGACAACGTAGAACACGTCTCTGTCCTGGCACATTTTCGTGTGCGATACTTCCCTCCGGGTCTTCGGGCCTTGCGAAGCCCTGTGTACTGCGAGCGCTGCTACTCGCAGCTGAGAAGGACCGTGGAGCTAGCGGCGAATTCGGAGAGCTCTTCGCTGCACTGCGCCGCTCGCAAGCGGCTTCGTTCTTCGCCTTCTGCCGTCCGGCGAGAGCTGAACTCCAGCGGTCAGTTGCAGCTCTGCCCAACAGCGTGTTCTCAGTTCTGCGGGCAAGCACGCCCTCTTGCCTTGGCCCCGAGAGCAAAGCCCCGAGCGAGCACTCGACTCAGTGCAATGCACCCGGAAGGACGCTCTCGCTCGCCTTTCAAGGAGCGATTCCTAACAGCAGAAGCAGCAGAGGCACAAACTGCATGACGAGAAGGGACAACGTAGAACACGTCTCTGTCCTGGCACATTTTCGTGTGCGATACTTCCCTCCGGGTCTTCGGGCCTTGCGAAGCCCTGTGTACTGCGAGCGCTGCTACTCGCAGCTGAGAAGGACCGTGGAGCTAGCGGCGAATTCGGAGAGCTCTTCGCTGCACTGCGCCGCTCGCAAGCGGCTTCGTTCTTCGCCTTCTGCCGTCCGGCGAGAGCTGAACTCCAGCGGTCAGTTGCAGCTCTGCCCAACAGCGTGTTCTCAGTTCTGCGGGCAAGCACGCCCTCTTGCCTTGGCCCCGAGAGCAAAGCCCCGAGCGAGCACTCGACTCAGTGCAATGCACCCGGAAGGACGCTCTCGCTCGCCTTTCAAGGAGCGATTCCTAACAGCAGAAGCAGCAGAGGCACAAACTGCATGACGAGAAGGGACAACGTAGAACACGTCTCTGTCCTGGCACATTTTCGTGTGCGATACTTCCCTCCGGGTCTTCGGGCCTTGCGAAGCCCTGTGTACTGCGAGCGCTGCTACTCGCAGCTGAGAAGGACCGTGGAGCTAGCGGCGAATTCGGAGAGCTCTTCGCTGCACTGCGCCGCTCGCAAGCGGCTTCGTTCTTCGCCTTCTGCCGTCCGGCGAGAGCTGAACTCCAGCGGTCAGTTGCAGCTCTGCCCAACAGCGTGTTCTCAGTTCTGCGGGCAAGCACGCCCTCTTGCCTTGGCCCCGAGAGCAAAGCCCCGAGCGAGCACTCGACTCAGTGCAATGCACCCGGAAGGACGCTCTCGCTCGCCTTTCAAGGAGCGATTCCTAACAGCAGAAGCAGCAGAGGCACAAACTGCATGACGAGAAGGGACAACGTAGAACACGTCTCTGTCCTGGCACATTTTCGTGTGCGATACTTCCCTCCGGGTCTTCGGGCCTTGCGAAGCCCTGTGTACTGCGAGCGCTGCTACTCGCAGCTGAGAAGGACCGTGGAGCTAGCGGCGAATTCGGAGAGCTCTTCGCTGCACTGCGCCGCTCGCAAGCGGCTTCGTTCTTCGCCTTCTGCCGTCCGGCGAGAGCTGAACTCCAGCGGTCAGTTGCAGCTCTGACCAACAGCGTGTTCTCAGTTCTGCGGGCAAGCACGCCCTCTTGCCTTGGCCCCGAGAGCAAAGTCCCGAGCGAGCACTCGACTCAGTGCAATGCACCCGGAAGGACGCTCTCGCTCGTCTTTCAAGGAGCGATTCCTAACAGCAGAAGCAGCAGAGGCACAAACTGCATGACGAGAAGGGACAACGTAGAACACGTCTCTGTCCTGGCACATTTTCGTGTGCGATACTTCCCTCCGGGTCTTCGGGCCTTGCGAAGCCCTGTGTACTGCGAGCGCTGCTACTCGCAGCTGAGAAGGACCGTGGAGCTAGCGGCGAATTCGGAGAGCTCTTCGCTGCACTGCGCCGCTCGCAAGCGGCTTCGTTCTTCGCCTTCTGCCGTCCGGCGAGAGCTGAACTCCAGCGGTCAGTTGCAGCTCTGCCCAACAGCGTGTTCTCAGTTCTGCGGGCAAGCACGCCCTCTTGCCTTGGCCCCGAGAGCAAAGTCCCGAGCGAGCACTCGACTCAGTGCAATGCACCCGGAAGGACGCTCTCGCTCGCCTTTCAAGGAGCGATTCCTAACAGCAGAAGCAGCAGAAGCACAAACTGCATGACGAGAAGGGACAACGTAGAACACGTCTCTGTCCTGGCACATTTTCGTGTGCGATACTTCCCTCCGGGTCTTCGGGCCTTGCGAAGCCCTGTGTACTGCGAGCGCTGCTACTCGCAGCTGAGAAGGACCGTGGAGCTAGCGGCGAATTCGGAGAGCTCTTCGCTGCACTGCGCCGCTCGCAAGCGGCTTCGTTCTTCGCCTTCTGCCGTCCGGCGAGAGCTGAACTCCAGCGGTCAGTTGCAGCTCTGCCCAACAGCGTGTTCTCAGTTCTGCGGGCAAGCACGCCCTCTTGCCTTGGCCCCGAGAGCAAAGCCCCGAGCGAGCACTCGACTCAGTGCAATGCACCCGGAAGGACGCTCTCGCTCGCCTTTCAAGGAGCGATTCCTAACAGCAGAAGCAGCAGAGGCACAAACTGCATGACGAGAAGGGACAACGTAGAACACGTCTCTGTCCTGGCACATTTTCGTGTGCGATACTTCCCTCCGGGTCTTCGGGCCTTGCGAAGCCCTGTGTACTGCGAGCGCTGCTACTCGCAGCTGAGAAGGACCGTGGAGCTAGCGGCGAATTCGGAGAGCTCTTCGCTGCACTGCGCCGCTCGCAAGCGGCTTCGTTCTTCGCCTTCTGCCGTCCGGCGAGAGCTGAACTCCAGCGGTCAGTTGCAGCTCTGCCCAACAGCGTGTTCTCAGTTCTGCGGGCAAGCACGCCCTCTTGCCTTGGCCCCGAGAGCAAAGCCCCGAGCGAGCACTCGACTCAGTGCAATGCACCCGGAAGGACGCTCTCGCTCGCCTTTCAAGGAGCGATTCCTAACAGCAGAAGCAGCAGAGGCACAAACTGCATGACGAGAAGGGACAACGTAGAACACGTCTCTGTCCTGGCACATTTTCGTGTGCGATACTTCCCTCCGGGTCTTCGGGCCTTGCGAAGCCCTGTGTACTGCGAGCGCTGCTACTCGCAGCTGAGAAGGACCGTGGAGCTAGCGGCGAATTCGGAGAGCTCTTCGCTGCACTGCGCCGCTCGCAAGCGGCTTCGTTCTTCGCCTTCTGCCGTCCGGCGAGAGCTGAACTCCAGCGGTCAGTTGCAGCTCTGCCCAACAGCGTGTTCTCAGTTCTGCGGGCAAGCACGCCCTCTTGCCTTGGCCCCGAGAGCAAAGCCCCGAGCGAGCACTCGACTCAGTGCAATGCACCCGGAAGGACGCTCTCGCTCGCCTTTCAAGGAGCGATTCCTAACAGCAGAAGCAGCAGAGGCACAAACTGCATGACGAGAAGGGACAACGTAGAACACGTCTCTGTCCTGGCACATTTTCGTGTGCGATACTTCCCTCCGGGTCTTCGGGCCTTGCGAAGCCCTGTGTACTGCGAGCGCTGCTACTCGCAGCTGAGAAGGACCGTGGAGCTAGCGGCGAATTCGGAGAGCTCTTCGCTGCACTGCGCCGCTCGCAAGCGGCTTCGTTCTTCGCCTTCTGCCGTCCGGCGAGAGCTGAACTCCAGCGGTCAGTTGCAGCTCTGACCAACAGCGTGTTCTCAGTTCTGCGGGCAAGCACGCCCTCTTGCCTTGGCCCCGAGAGCAAAGCCCCGAGCGAGCACTCGACTCAGTGCAATGCACCCGGAAGGACGCTCTCGCTCGCCTTTCAAGGAGCGATTCCTAACAGCAGAAGCAGCAGAGGCACAAACTGCATGACGAGAAGGGACAACGTAGAACACGTCTCTGTCCTGGCACATTTTCGTGTGCGATACTTCCCTCCGGGTCTTCGGGCCTTGCGAAGCTCTGTGTACTGCGAGCGCTGCTACTCGCAGCTGAGAAGGACCGTGGAGCTAGCGGCGAATTCGGAGAGCTCTTCGCTGCACTGCGCCGCTCGCAAGCGGCTTCGTTCTTCGCCTTCTGCCGTCCGGCGAGAGCTGAACTCCAGCGGTAAGTTTCAGCTCTGCCCAACAGCGTGTTCTCAGTTCTGCGGGCAAGCACGCCCTCTTGCCTTGGCCCCGAGAGCAAAGTCCCGAGCGAGCACTCGACTCAGTGCAATGCACCCGGAAGGACGCTCTCGCTCGTCTTTCAAGGAGCGATTCCTAACAGCAGAAGCAGCAGAGGCACAAACTGCATGACGAGAAGGGACAACGTAGAACACGTCTCTGTCCTGGCACATTTTCGTGTGCGATACTTCCCTCCGGGTCTTCGGGCCTTGCGAAGCCCTGTGTACTGCGAGCGCTGCTACTCGCAGCTGAGAAGGACCGTGGAGCTAGCGGCGAATTCGGAGAGCTCTTCGCTGCACTGCGCCGCTCGCAAGCGGCTTCGTTCTTCGCCTTCTGCCGTCCGGCGAGAGCTGAACTCCAGCGGTCAGTTTCAGCTCTGCCCAACAGCGTGTTCTCAGTTCTGCGGGCAAGCACGCCCTCTTGCCTTGGCCCCGAGAGCAAAGTCCCGAGCGAGCACTCGACTCAGTGCAATGCACCCGGAAGGACGCTCTCGCTCGCCTTTCAAGGAGCGATTCCTAACAGCAGAAGCAGCAGAGGCACAAACTGCATGACGAGAAGGGACAACGTAGAACACGTCTCTGTCCTGGCACATTTTCGTGTGCGATACTTCCCTCCGGGTCTTCGGGCCTTGCGAAGCCCTGTGTACTGCGAGCGCTGCTCCTCGCAGCTGAGAAGGACCGTGGAGCTAGCGGCGAATTCGGAGAGCTCTTCGCTGCACTGCGCCGCTCGCAAGCGGCTTCGTTCTTCGCCTTCTGCCGTCCGGCGAGAGCTGAACTCCAGCGGTCAGTTGCAGCTCTGCCCAACAGCGTGTTCTCAGTTCTGCGGGCAAGCACGCCCTCTTGCCTTGGCCCCGAGAGCAAAGCCCCGAGCGAGCACTCGACTCAGTGCAATGCACCCGGAAGGACGCTCTCGCTCGCCTTTCAAGGAGCGATTCCTAACAGCAGAAGCAGCAGAGGCACAAACTGCATGACGAGAAGGGACAACGTAGAACACGTCTCTGTCCTGGCACATTTTCGTGTGCGATACTTCCCTCCGGGTCTTCGGGCCTTGCGAAGCCCTGTGTACTGCGAGCGCTGCTACTCGCAGCTGAGAAGGACCGTGGAGCTAGCGGCGAATTCGGAGAGCTCTTCGCTGCACTGCGCCGCTCGCAAGCGGCTTCGTTCTTCGCCTTCTGCCGTCCGGCGAGAGCTGAACTCCAGCGGTCAGTTTCAGCTCTGCCCAACAGCGTGTTCTCAGTTCTGCGGGCAAGCACGCCCTCTTGCCTTGGCCCCGAGAGCAAAGCCCCGAGCGAGCACTCGACTCAGTGCAATGCACCCGGAAGGACGCTCTCGCTCGCCTTTCAAGGAGCGATTCCTAACAGCAGAAGCAGCAGAGGCACAAACTGCATGACGAGAAGGGACAACGTAGAACACGTCTCTGTCCTGGCACATTTTCGTGTGCGATACTTCCCTCCGGGTCTTCGGGCCTTGCGAAGCCCTGTGTACTGCGAGCGCTGCTACTCGCAGCTGAGAAGGACCGTGGAGCTAGCGGCGAATTCGGAGAGCTCTTCGCTGCACTGCGCCGCTCGCAAGCGGCTTCGTTCTTCGCCTTCTGCCGTCCGGCGAGAGCTGAACTCCAGCGGTCAGTTGCAGCTCTGCCCAACAGCGTGTTCTCAGTTCTGCGGGCAAGCACGCCCTCTTGCCTTGGCCCCGAGAGCAAAGCCCCGAGCGAGCACTCGACTCAGTGCAATGCACCCAGAAGGACGCTCTCGCTCGCCTTTCAAGGAGCGATTCCTAACAGCAGAAGCAGCAGAGGCACAAACTGCATGACGAGAAGGGACAACGTAGAACACGTCTCTGTCCTGGCACATTTTCGTGTGCGATACTTCCCTCCGGGTCTTCGGGCCTTGCGAAGCCCTGTGTACTGCGAGCGCTGCTACTCGCAGCTGAGAAGGACCGTGGAGCTTGCGGCGAATTCGGAGAGCTCTTCGCTGCACTGCGCCGCTCGCAAGCGGCTTCGTTCTTCGCCTTCTGCCGTCCGGCGAGGGCTGAACTCCAGCGGTCAGTTGCAGCTCTGACCAACAGCGTGTTCTCAGTTCTGCGGGCAAGCACGCCCTCTTGCCTTGGCCCCGAGTGCAAAGTCCCGAGCGAGCACTCGACTCAGTGCAATGCACCCGGAAGGACGCTCTCGCTCGCCTTTCAAGGAGCGATTCCTAACAGCAGAAGCAGCAGAGGCACAAACTGCATGACGAGAAGGGACAACGTAGAACACGTCTCTGTCCTGGCACATTTTCGTGTGCGATACTTCCCTCCGGGTCTTCGGGCCTTGCGAAGCCCTGTGTACTGCGAGCGCTGCTACTCGCAGCTGAGAAGGACCGTGGAGCTAGCGGCGAATTCGGAGAGCTCTTCGCTGCACTGCGCCGCTCGCAAGCGGCTTCGTTCTTCGCCTTCTGCCGTCCGGCGAGAGCTGAACTCCAGCGGTAAGTTTCAGCTCTGCCCAACAGCGTGTTCTCAGTTCTGCGGGCAAGCACGCCCTCTTGCCTTGGCCCCGAGAGCAAAGCCCCGAGCGAGCACTCGACTCAGTGCAATGCACCCGGAAGGACGCTCTCGCTCGCCTTTCAAGGAGCGATTCCTAACAGCAGAAGCAGCAGAGGCACAAACTGCATGACGAGAAGGGACAACGTAGAACACGTCTCTGTCCTGGCACATTTTCGTGTGCGATACTTCCCTCCGGGTCTTCGGGCCTTGCGAAGCCCTGTGTACTGCGAGCGCTGCTACTCGCAGCTGAGAAGGACCGTGGAGCTAGCGGCGAATTCGGAGAGCTCTTCGCTGCACTGCGCCGCTCGCAAGCGGCTTCGTTCTTCGCCTTCTGCCGTCCGGCGAGAGCTGAACTCCAGCGGTCAGTTGCAGCTCTGACCAACAGCGTGTTCTCAGTTCTGCGGGCAAGCACGCCCTCTTGCCTTGGCCCCGAGAGCAAAGCCCCGAGCGAGCACTCGACTCAGTGCAATGCACCCGGAAGGACGCTCTCGCTCGCCTTTCAAGGAGCGATTCCTAACAGCAGAAGCAGCAGAGGCACAAACTGCATGACGAGAAGGGACAACGTAGAACACGTCTCTGTCCTGGCACATTTTCGTGTGCGATACTTCCCTCCGGGTCTTCGGGCCTTGCGAAGCCCTGTGTACTGCGAGCGCTGCTACTCGCAGCTGAGAAGGACCGTGGAGCTAGCGGCGAATTCGGAGAGCTCTTCGCTGCACTGCGCCGCTCGCAAGCGGCTTCGTTCTTCGCCTTCTGCCGTCCGGCGAGAGCTGAACTCCAGCGGTCAGTTTCAGCTCTGCCCAACAGCGTGTTCTCAGTTCTGCGGGCAAGCACGCCCTCTTGCCTTGGCCCCGAGAGCAAAGTCCCGAGCGAGCACTCGACTCAGTGCAATGCACCCGGAAGGACGCTCTCGCTCGCCTTTCAAGGAGCGATTCCTAACAGCAGAAGCAGCAGAGGCACAAACTGCATGACGAGAAGGGACAACGTAGAACACGTCTCTGTCCTGGCACATTTTCGTGTGCGATACTTCCCTCCGGGTCTTCGGGCCTTGCGAAGCCCTGTGTACTGCGAGCGCTGCTACTCGCAGCTGAGAAGGACCGTGGAGCTAGCGGCGAATTCGGAGAGCTCTTCGCTGCACTGCGCCGCTCGCAAGCGGCTTCGTTCTTCGCCTTCTGCCGTCCGGCGAGAGCTGAACTCCAGCGGTCAGTTGCAGCTCTGACCAACAGCGTGTTCTCAGTTCTGCGGGCAAGCACGCCCTCTTGCCTTGGCCCCGAGAGCAAAGCCCCGAGCGAGCACTCGACTCAGTGCAATGCACCCGGAAGGACGCTCTCGCTCGCCTTTCAAGGAGCGATTCCTAACAGCAGAAGCAGCAGAGGCACAAACTGCATGACGAGAAGGGACAACGTAGAACACGTCTCTGTCCTGGCACATTTTCGTGTGCGATACTTCCCTCCGGGTCTTCGGGCCTTGCGAAGCCCTGTGTACTGCGAGCGCTGCTACTCGCAGCTGAGAAGGACCGTGGAGCTAGCGGCGAATTCGGAGAGCTCTTCGCTGCACTGCGCCGCTCGCAAGCGGCTTCGTTCTTCGCCTTCTGCCGTCCGGCGAGAGCTGAACTCCAGCGGTCAGTTGCAGCTCTGCCCAACAGCGTGTTCTCAGTTCTGCGGGCAAGCACGCCCTCTTGCCTTGGCCCCGAGAGCAAAGCCCCGAGCGAGCACTCGACTCAGTGCAATGCACCCGGAAGGACGCTCTCGCTCGCCTTTCAAGGAGCGATTCCTAACAGCAGAAGCAGCAGAGGCACAAACTGCATGACGAGAAGGGACAACGTAGAACACGTCTCTGTCCTGGCACATTTTCGTGTGCGATACTTCCCTCCGGGTCTTCGGGCCTTGCGAAGCCCTGTGTACTGCGAGCGCTGCTACTCGCAGCTGAGAAGGACCGTGGAGCTAGCGGCGAATTCGGAGAGCTCTTCGCTGCACTGCGCCGCTCGCAAGCGGCTTCGTTCTTCGCCTTCTGCCGTCCGGCGAGAGCTGAACTCCAGCGGTAAGTTTCAGCTCTGCCCAACAGCGTGTTCTCAGTTCTGCGGGCAAGCACGCCCTCTTGCCTTGGCCCCGAGAGCAAAGTCCCGAGCGAGCACACGACTCAGTGCAATGCACCCGGAAGGACGCTCTCGCTCGCCTTTCAAGGAGCGATTCCTAACAGCAGAAGCAGCAGAGGCACAAACTGCATGACGAGAAGGGACAACGTAGAACACGTCTCTGTCCTGGCACATTTTCGTGTGCGATACTTCCCTCCGGGTCTTCGGGCCTTGCGAAGCCCTGTGTACTGCGAGCGCTGCTACTCGCAGCTGAGAAGGACCGTGGAGCTAGCGGCGAATTCGGAGAGCTCTTCGCTGCACTGCGCCGCTCGCAAGCGGCTTCGTTCTTCGCCTTCTGCCGTCCGGCGAGAGCTGAACTCCAGCGGTAAGTTTCAGCTCTGCCCAACAGCGTGTTCTCAGTTCTGCGGGCAAGCACGCCCTCTTGCCTTGGCCCCGAGAGCAAAGTCCCGAGCGAGCACTCGACTCAGTGCAATGCACCCGGAAGGACGCTCTCGCTCGCCTTTCAAGGAGCGATTCCTAACAGCAGAAGCAGCAGAGGCACAAACTGCATGACGAGAAGGGACAACGTAGAACACGTCTCTGTCCTGGCACATTTTCGTGTGCGATACTTCCCTCCGGGTCTTCGGGCCTTGCGAAGCCCTGTGTACTGCGAGCGCTGCTACTCGCAGCTGAGAAGGACCGTGGAGCTAGCGGCGAATTCGGAGAGCTCTTCGCTGCACTGCGCCGCTCGCAAGCGGCTTCGTTCTTCGCCTTCTGCCGTCCGGCGAGAGCTGAACTCCAGCGGTCAGTTTCAGCTCTGCCCAACAGCGTGTTCTCAGTTCTGCGGGCAAGCACGCCCTCTTGCCTTGGCCCCGAGAGCAAAGCCCCGAGCGAGCACTCGACTCAGTGCAATGCACCCGGAAGGACGCTCTCGCTCGCCTTTCAAGGAGCGATTCCTAACAGCAGAAGCAGCAGAGGCACAAACTGCATGACGAGAAGGGACAACGTAGAACACGTCTCTGTCCTGGCACATTTTCGTGTGCGATACTTCCCTCCGGGTCTTCGGGCCTTGCGAAGCCCTGTGTACTGCGAGCGCTGCTACTCGCAGCTGAGAAGGACCGTGGAGCTAGCGGCGAATTCGGAGAGCTCTTCGCTGCACTGCGCCGCTCGCAAGCGGCTTCGTTCTTCGCCTTCTGCCGTCCGGCGAGAGCTGAACTCCAGCGGTCAGTTGCAGCTCTGACCAACAGCGTGTTCTCAGTTCTGCGGGCAAGCACGCCCTCTTGCCTTGGCCCCGAGAGCAAAGCCCCGAGCGAGCACTCGACTCAGTGCAATGCACCCGGAAGGACGCTCTCGCTCGCCTTTCAAGGAGCGATTCCTAACAGCAGAAGCAGCAGAGGCACAAACTGCATGACGAGAAGGGACAACGTAGAACACGTCTCTGTCCTGGCACATTTTCGTGTGCGATACTTCCCTCCGGGTCTTCGGGCCTTGCGAAGCCCTGTGTACTGCGAGCGCTGCTACTCGCAGCTGAGAAGGACCGTGGAGCTAGCGGCGAATTCGGAGAGCTCTTCGCTGCACTGCGCCGCTCGCAAGCGGCTTCGTTCTTCGCCTTCTGCCGTCCGGCGAGAGCTGAACTCCAGCGGTAAGTTTCAGCTCTGCCCAACAGCGTGTTCTCAGTTCTGCGGGCAAGCACGCCCTCTTGCCTTGGCCCCGAGAGCAAAGTCCCGAGCGAGCACTCGACTCAGTGCAATGCACCCGGAAGGACGCTCTCGCTCGCCTTTCAAGGAGCGATTCCTAACAGCAGAAGCAGCAGAGGCACAAACTGCATGACGAGAAGGGACAACGTAGAACACGTCTCTGTCCTGGCACAATTTCGTGTGCGATACTTCCCTCCGGGTCTTCGGGCCTTGCGAAGCCCTGTGTACTGCGAGCGCTGCTACTCGCAGCTGAGAAGGACCGTGGAGCTAGCGGCGAATTCGGAGAGCTCTTCGCTGCACTGCGCCGCTCGCAAGCGGCTTCGTTCTTCGCCTTCTGCCGTCCGGCGAGAGCTGAACTCCAGCGGTAAGTTTCAGCTCTGCCCAACAGCGTGTTCTCAGTTCTGCGGGCAAGCACGCCCTCTTGCCTTGGCCCCGAGAGCAAAGTCCCGAGCGAGCACTCGACTCAGTGCAATGCACCCGGAAGGACGCTCTCGCTCGCCTTTCAAGGAGCGATTCCTAACAGCAGAAGCAGCAGAGGCACAAACTGCATGACGAGAAGGGACAACGTAGAACACGTCTCTGTCCTGGCACATTTTCGTGTGCGATACTTCCCTCCGGGTCTTCGGGCCTTGCGAAGCCCTGTGTACTGCGAGCGCTGCTACTCGCAGCTGAGAAGGACCGTGGAGCTAGCGGCGAATTCGGAGAGCTCTTCGCTGCACTGCGCCGCTCGCAAGCGGCTTCGTTCTTCGCCTTCTGCCGTCCGGCGAGAGCTGAACTCCAGCGGTCAGTTTCAGCTCTGCCCAACAGCGTGTTCTCAGTTCTGCGGGCAAGCACGCCCTCTTGCCTTGGCCCCGAGAGCAAAGCCCCGAGCGAGCACTCGACTCAGTGCAATGCACCCGAAGGACGCTCTCGCTCGCCTTTCAAGGAGCGATTCCTAACAGCAGAAGCAGCAGAGGCACAAACTGCATGACGAGAAGGGACAACGTAGAAACACGTCTCTGTCCTGGCACATTTTCGTGTGCGATACTTCCCTCCGGGTCTTCGGGCCTTGCGAAGCCCTGTGTACTGCGAGCGCTGCTACTCGCAGCTGAGAAGGACCGTGGAGCTAGCGGCGAATTCGGAGAGCTCTTCGCTGCACTGCGCCGCTCGCAAGCGGCTTCGTTCTTCGCCTTCTGCCGTCCGGCGAGAGCTGAACTCCAGCGGTCAGTTGCAGCTCTGACCAACAGCGTGTTCTCAGTTCTGCGGGCAAGCACGCCCTCTTGCCTTGGCCCCGAGAGCAAAGCCCCGAGCGAGCACTCGACTCAGTGCAATGCACCCGGAAGGACGCTCTCGCTCGCCTTTCAAGGAGCGATTCCTAACAGCAGAAGCAGCAGAGGCACAAACTGCATGACGAGAAGGGACAACGTAGAACACGTCTCTGTCCTGGCACATTTTCGTGTGCGATACTTCCCTCCGGGTCTTCGGGCCTTGCGAAGCCCTGTGTACTGCGAGCGCTGCTACTCGCAGCTGAGAAGGACCGTGGAGCTAGCGGCGAATTCGGAGAGCTCTTCGCTGCACTGCGCCGCTCGCAAGCGGCTTCGTTCTTCGCCTTCTGCCGTCCGGCGAGAGCTGAACTCCAGCGGTCAGTTGCAGCTCTGCCCAACAGCGTGTTCTCAGTTCTGCGGGCAAGCACGCCCTCTTGCCTTGGCCCCGAGAGCAAAGCCCCGAGCGAGCACTCGACTCAGTGCAATGCACCCAGAAGGACGCTCTCAGCTCGCCTTTCAAGGAGCGATTCCTAACAGCAGAAGCAGCAGAGGCACAAACTGCATGACGAGAAGGGACAACGTAGAACACGTCTCTGTCCTGGCACATTTTCGTGTGCGATACTTCCCTCCGGGTCTTCGGGCCTTGCGAAGCCCTGTGTACTGCGAGCGCTGCTACTCGCAGCTGAGAAGGACCGTGGAGCTAGCGGCGAATTCGGAGAGCTCTTCGCTGCACTGCGCCGCTCGCAAGCGGCTTCGTTCTTCGCCTTCTGCCGTCCGGCGAGAGCTGAACTCCAGCGGTAAGTTTCAGCTCTGCCCAACAGCGTGTTCTCAGTTCTGCGGGCAAGCACGCCCTCTTGCCTTGGCCCCGAGAGCAAAGTCCCGAGCGAGCACTCGACTCAGTGCAATGCACCCGGAAGGACGCTCTCGCTCGCCTTTCAAGGAGCGATTCCTAACAGCAGAAGCAGCAGAGGCACAAACTGCATGACGAGAAGGGACAACGTAGAACACGTCTCTGTGCTGGCACATTTTCGTGTGCGATACTTCCCTCCGGGTCTTCGGGCCTTGCGAAGCCCTGTGTACTGCGAGCGCTGCTACTCGCAGCTGAGAAGGACCGTGGAGCTAGCGGCGAATTCGGAGAGCTCTTCGCTGCACTGCGCCGCTCGCAAGCGGCTTCGTTCTTCGCCTTCTGCCGTCCGGCGAGAGCTGAACTCCAGCGGTAAGTTTCAGCTCTGCCCAACAGCGTGTTCTCAGTTCTGCGGGCAAGCACGCCCTCTTGCCTTGGCCCCGAGAGCAAAGTCCCGAGCGAGCACTCGACTCAGTGCAATGCACCCGGAAGGACGCTCTCGCTCGCCTTTCAAGGAGCGATTCCTAACAGCAGAAGCAGCAGAGGCACAAACTGCATGACGAGAAGGGACAACGTAGAACACGTCTCTGTCCTGGCACATTTTCGTGTGCGATACTTCCCTCCGGGTCTTCGGGCCTTGCGAAGCCCTGTGTACTGCGAGCGCTGCTACTCGCAGCTGAGAAGGACCGTGGAGCTAGCGGCGAATTCGGAGAGCTCTTCGCTGCACTGCGCCGCTCGCAAGCGGCTTCGTTCTTCGCCTTCTGCCGTCCGGCGAGAGCTGAACTCCAGCGGTCAGTTTCAGCTCTGCCCAACAGCGTGTTCTCAGTTCTGCGGGCAAGCACGCCCTCTTGCCTTGGCCCCGAGAGCAAAGTCCCGAGCGAGCATTCGACTCAGTGCAATGCACCCGGAAGGACGCTCTCGCTCGTCTTTCAAGGAGCGATTACCTACAGCAGAAGCAGCAGAGGCACAAACTGCATGACGAGAAGGGACAACGTAGAACACGTCTCTGTCCTGGCACATTTTCGTGTGCGATACTTCCCTCCGGGTCTTCGGGCCTTGCGAAGCTCTGTGTACTGCGAGCGCTGCTACTCGCAGCTGAGAAGGACCGTGGAGCTAGCGGCGAATTCGGAGAGCTCTTCGCTGCACTGCGCCGCTCGCAAGCGGCTTCGTTCTTCGCCTTCTGCCGTCCGGCGAGAGCTGAACTCCAGCGGTCAGTTGCAGCTCTGACCAACAGCGTGTTCTCAGTTCTGCGGGCAAGCACGCCCTCTTGCCTTGGCCCCGAGAGCAAAGCCCCGAGCGAGCACTCGACTCAGTGCAATGCACCCAGAAGGACGCTCTCGCTCGTCTTTCAAGGAGCGATTCCTAACAGCAGAAGCAGCAGAGGCACAAACTGCATGACGAGAAGGGACAACGTAGAACACGTCTCTGTCCTGGCACATTTTCGTGTGCGATACTTCCCTCCGGGTCTTCGGGCCTTGCGAAGCCCTGTGTACTGCGAGCGCTGCTACTCGCAGCTGAGAAGGACCGTGGAGCTAGCGGCGAATTCGGAGAGCTCTTCGCTGCACTGCGCCGCTCGCAAGCGGCTTCGTTCTTCGCCTTCTGCCGTCCGGCGAGAGCTGAACTCCAGCGGTCAGTTGCAGCTCTGCCCAACAGCGTGTTCTCAGTTCTGCGGGCAAGCACGCCCTCTTGCCTTGGCCCCGAGAGCAAAGTCCCGAGCGAGCATTCGACTCAGTGCAATGCACCCGGAAGGACGCTCTCGCTCGTCTTTCAAGGAGCGATTCTTAACAGCAGAAGCAGCAGAGGCACAAACTGCATGACGAGAAGGGACAACGTAGAACACGTCTCTGTCCTGGCGCATTTTCGTGTGCGATACTTCCCTCCGGGTCTTCGGGCCTTGTGAAGCCCTGTGTACTGCGAGCGCTGCTACTCGCAGCTGAGAAGGACCGTGGAGCTAGCGGCGAATTCGGAGAGCTCTTCGCTGCACTGCGCCGCTCGCAAGCGGCTTCGTTCTTCGCCTTCTGCCGTCCGGCGAGAGCTGAACTCCAGCGGTAAGTTTCAGCTCTGCCCAACAGCGTGTTCTCAGTTCTGCGGGCAAGCACGCCCTCTTGCCTTGGCCCCGAGAGCAAAGTCCCGAGCGAGCACTCGACTCAGTGCAATGCACCCGGAAGGACGCTCTCGCTCGCCTTTCAAGGAGCGATTCCTAACAGCAGAAGCAGCAGAGGCACAAACTGCATGACGAGAAGGGACAACGTAGAACACGTCTCTGTCCTGGCACATTTTCGTGTGCGATACTTCCCTCCGGGTCTTCGGGCCTTGCGAAGCCCTGTGTACTGCGAGCGCTGCTACTCGCAGCTGAGAAGGACCGTGGAGCTAGCGGCGAATTCGGAGAGCTCTTCGCTGCACTGCGCCGCTCGCAAGCGGCTTCGTTCTTCGCCTTCTGCCGTCCGGCGAGAGCTGAACTCCAGCGGTCAGTTGCAGCTCTGCCCAACAGCGTGTTCTCAGTTCTGCGGGCAAGCACGCCCTCTTGCCTTGGCCCCGAGAGCAAAGCCCCGAGCGAGCACTCGACTCAGTGCAATGCACCCGGAAGGACGCTCTCGCTCGCCTTTCAAGGAGCGATTCCTAACAGCAGAAGCAGCAGAGGCACAAACTGCATGACGAGAAGGGACAACGTAGAACACGTCTCTGTCCTGGCACATTTTCGTGTGCGATACTTCCCTCCGGGTCTTCGGGCCTTGCGAAGCCCTGTGTACTGCGAGCGCTGCTACTCGCAGCTGAGAAGGACCGTGGAGCTAGCGGCGAATTCGGAGAGCTCTTCGCTGCACTGCGCCGCTCGCAAGCGGCTTCGTTCTTCGCCTTCTGCCGTCCGGCGAGAGCTGAACTCCAGCGGTCAGTTGCAGCTCTGACCAACAGCGTGTTCTCAGTTCTGCGGGCAAGCACGCCCTCTTGCCTTGGCCCCGAGAGCAAAGCCCCGAGCGAGCACTCGACTCAGTGCAATGCACCCGGAAGGACGCTCTCGCTCGCCTTTCAAGGAGCGATTCCTAACAGCAGAAGCAGCAGAGGCACAAACTGCATGACGAGAAGGGACAACGTAGAACACGTCTCTGTCCTGGCACATTTTCGTGTGCGATACTTCCCTCCGGGTCTTCGGGCCTTGCGAAGCCCTGTGTACTGCGAGCGCTGCTACTCGCAGCTGAGAAGGACCGTGGAGCTAGCGGCGAATTCGGAGAGCTCTTCGCTGCACTGCGCCGCTCGCAAGCGGCTTCGTTCTTCGCCTTCTGCCGTCCGGCGAGAGCTGAACTCCAGCGGTCAGTTGCAGCTCTGCCCAACAGCGTGTTCTCAGTTCTGCGGGCAAGCACGCCCTCTTGCCTTGGCCCCGAGAGCAAAGCCCCGAGCGAGCACTCGACTCAGTGCAATGCACCCGGAAGGACGCTCTCGCTCGCCTTTCAAGGAGCGATTCCTAACAGCAGAAGCAGCAGAGGCACAAACTGCATGACGAGAAGGGACAACGTAGAACACGTCTCTGTCCTGGCACATTTTCGTGTGCGATACTTCCCTCCGGGTCTTCGGGCCTTGCGAAGCCCTGTGTACTGCGAGCGCTGCTACTCGCAGCTGAGAAGGACCGTGGAGCTAGCGGCGAATTCGGAGAGCTCTTCGCTGCACTGCGCCGCTCGCAAGCGGCTTCGTTCTTCGCCTTCTGCCGTCCGGCGAGAGCTGAACTCCAGCGGTAAGTTTCAGCTCTGCCCAACAGCGTGTTCTCAGTTCTGCGGGCAAGCACGCCCTCTTGCCTTGGCCCCGAGAGCAAAGTCCCGAGCGAGCACTCGACTCAGTGCAATGCACCCGGAAGGACGCTCTCGCTCGCCTTTCAAGGAGCGATTCCTAACAGCAGAAGCAGCAGAGGCACAAACTGCATGACGAGAAGGGACAACGTAGAACACGTCTCTGTCCTGGCACATTTTCGTGTGCGATACTTCCCTCCGGGTCTTCGGGCCTTGCGAAGCCCTGTGTACTGCGAGCGCTGCTACTCGCAGCTGAGAAGGACCGTGGAGCTAGCGGCGAATTCGGAGAGCTCTTCGCTGCACTGCGCCGCTCGCAAGCGGCTTCGTTCTTCGCCTTCTGCCGTCCGGCGAGAGCTGAACTCCAGCGGTAAGTTTCAGCTCTGCCCAACAGCGTGTTCTCAGTTCTGCGGGCAAGCACGCCCTCTTGCCTTGGCCCCGAGAGCAAAGTCCCGAGCGAGCACTCGACTCAGTGCAATGCACCCGGAAGGACGCTCTCGCTCGCCTTTCAAGGAGCGATTCCTAACAGCAGAAGCAGCAGAGGCACAAACTGCATGACGAGAAGGGACAACGTAGAACACGTCTCTGTCCTGGCACATTTTCGTGTGCGATACTTCCCTCCGGGTCTTCGGGCCTTGCGAAGCCCTGTGTACTGCGAGCGCTGCTACTCGCAGCTGAGAAGGACCGTGGAGCTAGCGGCGAATTCGGAGAGCTCTTCGCTGCACTGCGCCGCTCGCAAGCGGCTTCGTTCTTCGCCTTCTGCCGTCCGGCGAGAGCTGAACTCCAGCGGTCAGTTTCAGCTCTGCCCAACAGCGTGTTCTCAGTTCTGCGGGCAAGCACGCCCTCTTGCCTTGGCCCCGAGAGCAAAGCCCCGAGCGAGCACTCGACTCAGTGCAATGCACCCGGAAGGACGCTCTCGCTCGCCTTTCAAGGAGCGATTCCTAACAGCAGAAGCAGCAGAGGCACAAACTGCATGACGAGAAGGGACAACGTAGAACACGTCTCTGTCCTGGCACATTTTCGTGTGCGATACTTCCCTCCGGGTCTTCGGGCCTTGCGAAGCCCTGTGTACTGCGAGCGCTGCTACTCGCAGCTGAGAAGGACCGTGGAGCTAGCGGCGAATTCGGAGAGCTCTTCGCTGCACTGCGCCGCTCGCAAGCGGCTTCGTTCTTCGCCTTCTGCCGTCCGGCGAGAGCTGAACTCCAGCGGTCAGTTGCAGCTCTGACCAACAGCGTGTTCTCAGTTCTGCGGGCAAGCACGCCCTCTTGCCTTGGCCCCGAGAGCAAAGCCCCGAGCGAGCACTCGACTCAGTGCAATGCACCCGGAAGGACGCTCTCGCTCGCCTTTCAAGGAGCGATTCCTAACAGCAGAAGCAGCAGAGGCACAAACTGCATGACGAGAAGGGACAACGTAGAACACGTCTCTGTCCTGGCACATTTTCGTGTGCGATACTTCCCTCCGGGTCTTCGGGCCTTGCGAAGCCCTGTGTACTGCGAGCGCTGCTACTCGCAGCTGAGAAGGACCGTGGAGCTAGCGGCGAATTCGGAGAGCTCTTCGCTGCACTGCGCCGCTCGCAAGCGGCTTCGTTCTTCGCCTTCTGCCGTCCGGCGAGAGCTGAACTCCAGCGGTAAGTTTCAGCTCTGCCCAACAGCGTGTTCTCAGTTCTGCGGGCAAGCACGCCCTCTTGCCTTGGCCCCGAGAGCAAAGCCCCGAGCGAGCACTCGACTCAGTGCAATGCACCCGGAAGGACGCTCTCGCTCGCCTTTCAAGGAGCGATTCCTAACAGCAGAAGCAGCAGAGGCACAAACTGCATGACGAGAAGGGACAACGTAGAACACGTCTCTGTCCTGGCACAATTTCGTGTGCGATACTTCCCTCCGGGTCTTCGGGCCTTGCGAAGCCCTGTGTACTGCGAGCGCTGCTACTCGCAGCTGAGAAGGACCGTGGAGCTAGCGGCGAATTCGGAGAGCTCTTCGCTGCACTGCGCCGCTCGCAAGCGGCTTCGTTCTTCGCCTTCTGCCGTCCGGCGAGAGCTGAACTCCAGCGGTAAGTTTCAGCTCTGCCCAACAGCGTGTTCTCAGTTCTGCGGGCAAGCACGCCCTCTTGCCTTGGCCCCGAGAGCAAAGTCCCGAGCGAGCACTCGACTCAGTGCAATGCACCCGGAAGGACGCTCTCGCTCGCCTTTCAAGGAGCGATTCCTAACAGCAGAAGCAGCAGAGGCACAAACTGCATGACGAGAAGGGACAACGTAGAACACGTCTCTGTCCTGGCACATTTTCGTGTGCGATACTTCCCTCCGGGTCTTCGGGCCTTGCGAAGCCCTGTGTACTGCGAGCGCTGCTACTCGCAGCTGAGAAGGACCGTGGAGCTAGCGGCGAATTCGGAGAGCTCTTCGCTGCACTGCGCCGCTCGCAAGCGGCTTCGTTCTTCGCCTTCTGCCGTCCGGCGAGAGCTGAACTCCAGCGGTCAGTTTCAGCTCTGCCCAACAGCGTGTTCTCAGTTCTGCGGGCAAGCACGCCCTCTTGCCTTGGCCCCGAGAGCAAAGCCCCGAGCGAGCACTCGACTCAGTGCAATGCACCCGGAAGGACGCTCTCGCTCGCCTTTCAAGGAGCGATTCCTAACAGCAGAAGCAGCAGAGGCACAAACTGCATGACGAGAAGGGACAACGTAGAACACGTCTCTGTCCTGGCACATTTTCGTGTGCGATACTTCCCTCCGGGTCTTCGGGCCTTGCGAAGCCCTGTGTACTGCGAGCGCTGCTACTCGCAGCTGAGAAGGACCGTGGAGCTAGCGGCGAATTCGGAGAGCTCTTCGCTGCACTGCGCCGCTCGCAAGCGGCTTCGTTCTTCGCCTTCTGCCGTCCGGCGAGAGCTGAACTCCAGCGGTCAGTTGCAGCTCTGACCAACAGCGTGTTCTCAGTTCTGCGGGCAAGCACGCCCTCTTGCCTTGGCCCCGAGAGCAAAGCCCCGAGCGAGCACTCGACTCAGTGCAATGCACCCGGAAGGACGCTCTCGCTCGCCTTTCAAGGAGCGATTCCTAACAGCAGAAGCAGCAGAGGCACAAACTGCATGACGAGAAGGGACAACGTAGAACACGTCTCTGTCCTGGCACATTTTCGTGTGCGATACTTCCCTCCGGGTCTTCGGGCCTTGCGAAGCCCTGTGTACTGCGAGCGCTGCTACTCGCAGCTGAGAAGGACCGTGGAGCTAGCGGCGAATTCGGAGAGCTCTTCGCTGCACTGCGCCGCTCGCAAGCGGCTTCGTTCTTCGCCTTCTGCCGTCCGGCGAGAGCTGAACTCCAGCGGTCAGTTGCAGCTCTGACCAACAGCGTGTTCTCAGTTCTGCGGGCAAGCACGCCCTCTTGCCTTGGCCCCGAGAGCAAAGCCCCGAGCGAGCACTCGACTCAGTGCAATGCACCCAGAAGGACGCTCTCGCTCGCCTTTCAAGGAGCGATTCCTAACAGCAGAAGCAGCAGAGGCACAAACTGCATGACGAGAAGGGACAACGTAGAACACGTCTCTGTGCTGGCACATTTTCGTGTGCGATACTTCCCTCCGGGTCTTCGGGCCTTGCGAAGCCCTGTGTACTGCGAGCGCTGCTACTCGCAGCTGAGAAGGACCGTGGAGCTAGCGGCGAATTCGGAGAGCTCTTCGCTGCACTGCGCCGCTCGCAAGCGGCTTCGTTCTTCGCCTTCTGCCGTCCGGCGAGAGCTGAACTCCAGCGGTCAGTTGCAGCTCTGCCCAACAGCGTGTTCTCAGTTCTGCGGGCAAGCACGCCCTCTTGCCTTGGCCCCGAGAGCAAAGCCCCGAGCGAGCATTCGACTCAGTGCAATGCACCCGGAAGGACGCTCTCGCTCGCCTTTCAAGGAGCGATTCCTAACAGCAGAAGCAGCAGAGGCACAAACTGCATGACGAGAAGGGACAACGTAGAACACGTCTCTGTCCTGGCGCATTTTCGTGTGCGATACTTCCCTCCGGGTCTTCGGGCCTTGCGAAGCCCTGTGTACTGCGAGCGCTGCTACTCGCAGCTGAGAAGGACCGTGGAGCTAGCGGCGAATTCGGAGAGCTCTTCGCTGCACTGCGCCGCTCGCAAGCGGCTTCGTTCTTCGCCTTCTGCCGTCCGGCGAGAGCTGAACTCCAGCGGTCAGTTGCAGCTCTGCCCAACAGCGTGTTCTCAGTTCTGCGGGCAAGCACGCCCTCTTGCCTTGGCCCCGAGAGCAAAGCCCCGAGCGAGCACTCGACTCAGTGCAATGCACCCAGAAGGACGCTCTCGCTCGCCTTTCAAGGAGCGATTCCTAACAGCAGAAGCAGCAGAGGCACAAACTGCATGACGAGAAGGGACAACGTAGAACACGTCTCTGTGCTGGCACATTTTCGTGTGCGATACTTCCCTCCGGGTCTTCGGGCCTTGCGAAGCCCTGTGTACTGCGAGCGCTGCTACTCGCAGCTGAGAAGGACCGTGGAGCTAGCGGCGAATTCGGAGAGCTCTTCGCTGCACTGCGCCGCTCGCAAGCGGCTTCGTTCTTCGCCTTCTGCCGTCCGGCGAGAGCTGAACTCCAGCGGTCAGTTGCAGCTCTGCCCAACAGCGTGTTCTCAGTTCTGCGGGCAAGCACGCCCTCTTGCCTTGGCCCCGAGAGCAAAGCCCCGAGCGAGCACTCGACTCAGTGCAATGCACCCAGAAGGACGCTCTCGCTCGTCTTTCAAGGAGCGATTCCTAACAGCAGAAGCAGCAGAGGCACAAACTGCATGACGAGAAGGGACAACGTAGAACACGTCTCTGTCCTGGCACATTTTCGTGTGCGATACTTCCCTCCGGGTCTTCGGGCCTTGCGAAGCCCTGTGTACTGCGAGCGCTGCTACTCGCAGCTGAGAAGGACCGTGGAGCTAGCGGCGAATTCGGAGAGCTCTTCGCTGCACTGCGCCGCTCGCAAGCGGCTTCGTTCTTCGCCTTCTGCCGTCCGGCGAGAGCTGAACTCCAGCGGTAAGTTTCAGCTCTGCCCAACAGCGTGTTCTCAGTTCTGCGGGCAAGCACGCCCTCTTGCCTTGGCCCCGAGAGCAAAGTCCCGAGCGAGCACTCGACTCAGTGCAATGCACCCGGAAGGACGCTCTCGCTCGCCTTTCAAGGAGCGATTCCTAACAGCAGAAGCAGCAGAGGCACAAACTGCATGACGAGAAGGGACAACGTAGAACACGTCTCTGTCCTGGCACATTTTCGTGTGCGATACTTCCCTCCGGGTCTTCGGGCCTTGCGAAGCCCTGTGTACTGCGAGCGCTGCTACTCGCAGCTGAGAAGGACCGTGGAGCTAGCGGCGAATTCGGAGAGCTCTTCGCTGCACTGCGCCGCTCGCAAGCGGCTTCGTTCTTCGCCTTCTGCCGTCCGGCGAGAGCTGAACTCCAGCGGTAAGTTTCAGCTCTGCCCAACAGCGTGTTCTCAGTTCTGCGGGCAAGCACGCCCTCTTGCCTTGGCCCCGAGAGCAAAGTCCCGAGCGAGCACTCGACTCAGTGCAATGCACCCGGAAGGACGCTCTCGCTCGCCTTTCAAGGAGCGATTCCTAACAGCAGAAGCAGCAGAGGCACAAACTGCATGACGAGAAGGGACAACGTAGAACACGTCTCTGTCCTGGCACATTTTCGTGTGCGATACTTCCCTCCGGGTCTTCGGGCCTTGCGAAGCCCTGTGTACTGCGAGCGCTGCTACTCGCAGCTGAGAAGGACCGTGGAGCTAGCGGCGAATTCGGAGAGCTCTTCGCTGCACTGCGCCGCTCGCAAGCGGCTTCGTTCTTCGCCTTCTGCCGTCCGGCGAGAGCTGAACTCCAGCGGTCAGTTTCAGCTCTGCCCAACAGCGTGTTCTCAGTTCTGCGGGCAAGCACGCCCTCTTGCCTTGGCCCCGAGAGCAAAGTCCCGAGCGAGCATTCGACTCAGTGCAATGCACCCGGAAGGACGCTCTCGCTCGTCTTTCAAGGAGCGATTACCTACAGCAGAAGCAGCAGAGGCACAAACTGCATGACGAGAAGGGACAACGTAGAACACGTCTCTGTCCTGGCACATTTTCGTGTGCGATACTTCCCTCCGGGTCTTCGGGCCTTGCGAAGCCCTGTGTACTGCGAGCGCTGCTACTCGCAGCTGAGAAGGACCGTGGAGCTAGCGGCGAATTCGGAGAGCTCTTCGCTGCACTGCGCCGCTCGCAAGCGGCTTCGTTCTTCGCCTTCTGCCGTCCGGCGAGAGCTGAACTCCAGCGGTCAGTTGCAGCTCTGACCAACAGCGTGTTCTCAGTTCTGCGGGCAAGCACGCCCTCTTGCCTTGGCCCCGAGAGCAAAGCCCCGAGCGAGCACTCGACTCAGTGCAATGCACCCGGAAGGACGCTCTCGCTCGCCTTTCAAGGAGCGATTCCTAACAGCAGAAGCAGCAGAGGCACAAACTGCATGACGAGAAGGGACAACGTAGAACACGTCTCTGTCCTGGCACATTTTCGTGTGCGATACTTCCCTCCGGGTCTTCGGGCCTTGCGAAGCCCTGTGTACTGCGAGCGCTGCTACTCGCAGCTGAGAAGGACCGTGGAGCTAGCGGCGAATTCGGAGAGCTCTTCGCTGCACTGCGCCGCTCGCAAGCGGCTTCGTTCTTCGCCTTCTGCCGTCCGGCGAGAGCTGAACTCCAGCGGTCAGTTGCAGCTCTGACCAACAGCGTGTTCTCAGTTCTGCGGGCAAGCACGCCCTCTTGCCTTGGCCCCGAGAGCAAAGCCCCGAGCGAGCACTCGACTCAGTGCAATGCACCCAGAAGGACGCTCTCGCTCGCCTTTCAAGGAGCGATTCCTAACAGCAGAAGCAGCAGAGGCACAAACTGCATGACGAGAAGGGACAACGTAGAACACGTCTCTGTGCTGGCACATTTTCGTGTGCGATACTTCCCTCCGGGTCTTCGGGCCTTGCGAAGCCCTGTGTACTGCGAGCGCTGCTACTCGCAGCTGAGAAGGACCGTGGAGCTAGCGGCGAATTCGGAGAGCTCTTCGCTGCACTGCGCCGCTCGCAAGCGGCTTCGTTCTTCGCCTTCTGCCGTCCGGCGAGAGCTGAACTCCAGCGGTCAGTTGCAGCTCTGCCCAACAGCGTGTTCTCAGTTCTGCGGGCAAGCACGCCCTCTTGCCTTGGCCCCGAGAGCAAAGCCCCGAGCGAGCATTCGACTCAGTGCAATGCACCCGGAAGGACGCTCTCGCTCGCCTTTCAAGGAGCGATTCCTAACAGCAGAAGCAGCAGAGGCACAAACTGCATGACGAGAAGGGACAACGTAGAACACGTCTCTGTCCTGGCGCATTTTCGTGTGCGATACTTCCCTCCGGGTCTTCGGGCCTTGCGAAGCCCTGTGTACTGCGAGCGCTGCTACTCGCAGCTGAGAAGGACCGTGGAGCTAGCGGCGAATTCGGAGAGCTCTTCGCTGCACTGCGCCGCTCGCAAGCGGCTTCGTTCTTCGCCTTCTGCCGTCCGGCGAGAGCTGAACTCCAGCGGTCAGTTGCAGCTCTGCCCAACAGCGTGTTCTCAGTTCTGCGGGCAAGCACGCCCTCTTGCCTTGGCCCCGAGAGCAAAGCCCCGAGCGAGCACTCGACTCAGTGCAATGCACCCAGAAGGACGCTCTCGCTCGCCTTTCAAGGAGCGATTCCTAACAGCAGAAGCAGCAGAGGCACAAACTGCATGACGAGAAGGGACAACGTAGAACACGTCTCTGTGCTGGCACATTTTCGTGTGCGATACTTCCCTCCGGGTCTTCGGGCCTTGCGAAGCCCTGTGTACTGCGAGCGCTGCTACTCGCAGCTGAGAAGGACCGTGGAGCTAGCGGCGAATTCGGAGAGCTCTTCGCTGCACTGCGCCGCTCGCAAGCGGCTTCGTTCTTCGCCTTCTGCCGTCCGGCGAGAGCTGAACTCCAGCGGTCAGTTGCAGCTCTGCCCAACAGCGTGTTCTCAGTTCTGCGGGCAAGCACGCCCTCTTGCCTTGGCCCCGAGAGCAAAGCCCCGAGCGAGCACTCGACTCAGTGCAATGCACCCAGAAGGACGCTCTCGCTCGTCTTTCAAGGAGCGATTCCTAACAGCAGAAGCAGCAGAGGCACAAACTGCATGACGAGAAGGGACAACGTAGAACACGTCTCTGTCCTGGCACATTTTCGTGTGCGATACTTCCCTCCGGGTCTTCGGGCCTTGCGAAGCCCTGTGTACTGCGAGCGCTGCTACTCGCAGCTGAGAAGGACCGTGGAGCTAGCGGCGAATTCGGAGAGCTCTTCGCTGCACTGCGCCGCTCGCAAGCGGCTTCGTTCTTCGCCTTCTGCCGTCCGGCGAGAGCTGAACTCCAGCGGTAAGTTTCAGCTCTGCCCAACAGCGTGTTCTCAGTTCTGCGGGCAAGCACGCCCTCTTGCCTTGGCCCCGAGAGCAAAGTCCCGAGCGAGCACTCGACTCAGTGCAATGCACCCGGAAGGACGCTCTCGCTCGCCTTTCAAGGAGCGATTCCTAACAGCAGAAGCAGCAGAGGCACAAACTGCATGACGAGAAGGGACAACGTAGAACACGTCTCTGTCCTGGCACATTTTCGTGTGCGATACTTCCCTCCGGGTCTTCGGGCCTTGCGAAGCCCTGTGTACTGCGAGCGCTGCTACTCGCAGCTGAGAAGGACCGTGGAGCTAGCGGCGAATTCGGAGAGCTCTTCGCTGCACTGCGCCGCTCGCAAGCGGCTTCGTTCTTCGCCTTCTGCCGTCCGGCGAGAGCTGAACTCCAGCGGTAAGTTTCAGCTCTGCCCAACAGCGTGTTCTCAGTTCTGCGGGCAAGCACGCCCTCTTGCCTTGGCCCCGAGAGCAAAGTCCCGAGCGAGCACTCGACTCAGTGCAATGCACCCGGAAGGACGCTCTCGCTCGCCTTTCAAGGAGCGATTCCTAACAGCAGAAGCAGCAGAGGCACAAACTGCATGACGAGAAGGGACAACGTAGAACACGTCTCTGTCCTGGCACATTTTCGTGTGCGATACTTCCCTCCGGGTCTTCGGGCCTTGCGAAGCCCTGTGTACTGCGAGCGCTGCTACTCGCAGCTGAGAAGGACCGTGGAGCTAGCGGCGAATTCGGAGAGCTCTTCGCTGCACTGCGCCGCTCGCAAGCGGCTTCGTTCTTCGCCTTCTGCCGTCCGGCGAGAGCTGAACTCCAGCGGTAAGTTTCAGCTCTGCCCAACAGCGTGTTCTCAGTTCTGCGGGCAAGCACGCCCTCTTGCCTTGGCCCCGAGAGCAAAGTCCCGAGCGAGCACTCGACTCAGTGCAATGCACCCGGAAGGACGCTCTCGCTCGCCTTTCAAGGAGCGATTCCTAACAGCAGAAGCAGCAGAGGCACAAACTGCATGACGAGAAGGGACAACGTAGAACACGTCTCTGTCCTGGCACATTTTCGTGTGCGATACTTCCCTCCGGGTCTTCGGGCCTTGCGAAGCCCTGTGTACTGCGAGCGCTGCTACTCGCAGCTGAGAAGGACCGTGGAGCTAGCGGCGAATTCGGAGAGCTCTTCGCTGCACTGCGCCGCTCGCAAGCGGCTTCGTTCTTCGCCTTCTGCCGTCCGGCGAGAGCTGAACTCCAGCGGTAAGTTTCAGCTCTGCCCAACAGCGTGTTCTCAGTTCTGCGGGCAAGCACGCCCTCTTGCCTTGGCCCCGAGAGCAAAGTCCCGAGCGAGCACTCGACTCAGTGCAATGCACCCGGAAGGACGCTCTCGCTCGCCTTTCAAGGAGCGATTCCTAACAGCAGAAGCAGCAGAGGCACAAACTGCATGACGAGAAGGGACAACGTAGAACACGTCTCTGTCCTGGCACATTTTCGTGTGCGATACTTCCCTCCGGGTCTTCGGGCCTTGCGAAGCCCTGTGTACTGCGAGCGCTGCTACTCGCAGCTGAGAAGGACCGTGGAGCTAGCGGCGAATTCGGAGAGCTCTTCGCTGCACTGCGCCGCTCGCAAGCGGCTTCGTTCTTCGCCTTCTGCCGTCCGGCGAGAGCTGAACTCCAGCGGTCAGTTTCAGCTCTGCCCAACAGCGTGTTCTCAGTTCTGCGGGCAAGCACGCCCTCTTGCCTTGGCCCCGAGAGCAAAGTCCCGAGCGAGCATTCGACTCAGTGCAATGCACCCGGAAGGACGCTCTCGCTCGTCTTTCAAGGAGCGATTACCTACAGCAGAAGCAGCAGAGGCACAAACTGCATGACGAGAAGGGACAACGTAGAACACGTCTCTGTCCTGGCACATTTTCGTGTGCGATACTTCCCTCCGGGTCTTCGGGCCTTGCGAAGCCCTGTGTACTGCGAGCGCTGCTACTCGCAGCTGAGAAGGACCGTGGAGCTAGCGGCGAATTCGGAGAGCTCTTCGCTGCACTGCGCCGCTCGCAAGCGGCTTCGTTCTTCGCCTTCTGCCGTCCGGCGAGAGCTGAACTCCAGCGGTCAGTTGCAGCTCTGACCAACAGCGTGTTCTCAGTTCTGCGGGCAAGCACGCCCTCTTGCCTTGGCCCCGAGAGCAAAGCCCCGAGCGAGCACTCGACTCAGTGCAATGCACCCGGAAGGACGCTCTCGCTCGCCTTTCAAGGAGCGATTCCTAACAGCAGAAGCAGCAGAGGCACAAACTGCATGACGAGAAGGGACAACGTAGAACACGTCTCTGTCCTGGCACATTTTCGTGTGCGATACTTCCCTCCGGGTCTTCGGGCCTTGCGAAGCCCTGTGTACTGCGAGCGCTGCTACTCGCAGCTGAGAAGGACCGTGGAGCTAGCGGCGAATTC
Source organism: Sturnus vulgaris (assembly GCF_052056855.1). NCBI lineage: Eukaryota > Metazoa > Chordata > Aves > Passeriformes > Sturnidae > Sturnus > Sturnus vulgaris. The sequence continues at coordinate 46,240 of NW_028276601.1, forward strand.
GGAGAGCTCTTCGCTGCACTGCGCCGCTCGCAAGCGGCTTCGTTCTTCGCCTTCTGCCGTCCGGCGAGAGCTGAACTCCAGCGGTCAGTTGCAGCTCTGACCAACAGCGTGTTCTCAGTTCTGCGGGCAAGCACGCCCTCTTGCCTTGGCCCCGAGAGCAAAGCCCCGAGCGAGCACTCGACTCAGTGCAATGCACCCAGAAGGACGCTCTCGCTCGCCTTTCAAGGAGCGATTCCTAACAGCAGAAGCAGCAGAGGCACAAACTGCATGACGAGAAGGGACAACGTAGAACACGTCTCTGTGCTGGCACATTTTCGTGTGCGATACTTCCCTCCGGGTCTTCGGGCCTTGCGAAGCCCTGTGTACTGCGAGCGCTGCTACTCGCAGCTGAGAAGGACCGTGGAGCTAGCGGCGAATTCGGAGAGCTCTTCGCTGCACTGCGCCGCTCGCAAGCGGCTTCGTTCTTCGCCTTCTGCCGTCCGGCGAGAGCTGAACTCCAGCGGTCAGTTGCAGCTCTGCCCAACAGCGTGTTCTCAGTTCTGCGGGCAAGCACGCCCTCTTGCCTTGGCCCCGAGAGCAAAGCCCCGAGCGAGCATTCGACTCAGTGCAATGCACCCGGAAGGACGCTCTCGCTCGCCTTTCAAGGAGCGATTCCTAACAGCAGAAGCAGCAGAGGCACAAACTGCATGACGAGAAGGGACAACGTAGAACACGTCTCTGTCCTGGCGCATTTTCGTGTGCGATACTTCCCTCCGGGTCTTCGGGCCTTGCGAAGCCCTGTGTACTGCGAGCGCTGCTACTCGCAGCTGAGAAGGACCGTGGAGCTAGCGGCGAATTCGGAGAGCTCTTCGCTGCACTGCGCCGCTCGCAAGCGGCTTCGTTCTTCGCCTTCTGCCGTCCGGCGAGAGCTGAACTCCAGCGGTCAGTTGCAGCTCTGCCCAACAGCGTGTTCTCAGTTCTGCGGGCAAGCACGCCCTCTTGCCTTGGCCCCGAGAGCAAAGCCCCGAGCGAGCACTCGACTCAGTGCAATGCACCCAGAAGGACGCTCTCGCTCGCCTTTCAAGGAGCGATTCCTAACAGCAGAAGCAGCAGAGGCACAAACTGCATGACGAGAAGGGACAACGTAGAACACGTCTCTGTGCTGGCACATTTTCGTGTGCGATACTTCCCTCCGGGTCTTCGGGCCTTGCGAAGCCCTGTGTACTGCGAGCGCTGCTACTCGCAGCTGAGAAGGACCGTGGAGCTAGCGGCGAATTCGGAGAGCTCTTCGCTGCACTGCGCCGCTCGCAAGCGGCTTCGTTCTTCGCCTTCTGCCGTCCGGCGAGAGCTGAACTCCAGCGGTCAGTTGCAGCTCTGCCCAACAGCGTGTTCTCAGTTCTGCGGGCAAGCACGCCCTCTTGCCTTGGCCCCGAGAGCAAAGCCCCGAGCGAGCACTCGACTCAGTGCAATGCACCCAGAAGGACGCTCTCGCTCGTCTTTCAAGGAGCGATTCCTAACAGCAGAAGCAGCAGAGGCACAAACTGCATGACGAGAAGGGACAACGTAGAACACGTCTCTGTCCTGGCACATTTTCGTGTGCGATACTTCCCTCCGGGTCTTCGGGCCTTGCGAAGCCCTGTGTACTGCGAGCGCTGCTACTCGCAGCTGAGAAGGACCGTGGAGCTAGCGGCGAATTCGGAGAGCTCTTCGCTGCACTGCGCCGCTCGCAAGCGGCTTCGTTCTTCGCCTTCTGCCGTCCGGCGAGAGCTGAACTCCAGCGGTAAGTTTCAGCTCTGCCCAACAGCGTGTTCTCAGTTCTGCGGGCAAGCACGCCCTCTTGCCTTGGCCCCGAGAGCAAAGTCCCGAGCGAGCACTCGACTCAGTGCAATGCACCCGGAAGGACGCTCTCGCTCGCCTTTCAAGGAGCGATTCCTAACAGCAGAAGCAGCAGAGGCACAAACTGCATGACGAGAAGGGACAACGTAGAACACGTCTCTGTCCTGGCACATTTTCGTGTGCGATACTTCCCTCCGGGTCTTCGGGCCTTGCGAAGCCCTGTGTACTGCGAGCGCTGCTACTCGCAGCTGAGAAGGACCGTGGAGCTAGCGGCGAATTCGGAGAGCTCTTCGCTGCACTGCGCCGCTCGCAAGCGGCTTCGTTCTTCGCCTTCTGCCGTCCGGCGAGAGCTGAACTCCAGCGGTAAGTTTCAGCTCTGCCCAACAGCGTGTTCTCAGTTCTGCGGGCAAGCACGCCCTCTTGCCTTGGCCCCGAGAGCAAAGTCCCGAGCGAGCACTCGACTCAGTGCAATGCACCCGGAAGGACGCTCTCGCTCGCCTTTCAAGGAGCGATTCCTAACAGCAGAAGCAGCAGAGGCACAAACTGCATGACGAGAAGGGACAACGTAGAACACGTCTCTGTCCTGGCACATTTTCGTGTGCGATACTTCCCTCCGGGTCTTCGGGCCTTGCGAAGCCCTGTGTACTGCGAGCGCTGCTACTCGCAGCTGAGAAGGACCGTGGAGCTAGCGGCGAATTCGGAGAGCTCTTCGCTGCACTGCGCCGCTCGCAAGCGGCTTCGTTCTTCGCCTTCTGCCGTCCGGCGAGAGCTGAACTCCAGCGGTCAGTTTCAGCTCTGCCCAACAGCGTGTTCTCAGTTCTGCGGGCAAGCACGCCCTCTTGCCTTGGCCCCGAGAGCAAAGTCCCGAGCGAGCATTCGACTCAGTGCAATGCACCCGGAAGGACGCTCTCGCTCGTCTTTCAAGGAGCGATTACCTACAGCAGAAGCAGCAGAGGCACAAACTGCATGACGAGAAGGGACAACGTAGAACACGTCTCTGTCCTGGCACATTTTCGTGTGCGATACTTCCCTCCGGGTCTTCGGGCCTTGCGAAGCTCTGTGTACTGCGAGCGCTGCTACTCGCAGCTGAGAAGGACCGTGGAGCTAGCGGCGAATTCGGAGAGCTCTTCGCTGCACTGCGCCGCTCGCAAGCGGCTTCGTTCTTCGCCTTCTGCCGTCCGGCGAGAGCTGAACTCCAGCGGTCAGTTGCAGCTCTGACCAACAGCGTGTTCTCAGTTCTGCGGGCAAGCACGCCCTCTTGCCTTGGCCCCGAGAGCAAAGCCCCGAGCGAGCACTCGACTCAGTGCAATGCACCCAGAAGGACGCTCTCGCTCGTCTTTCAAGGAGCGATTCCTAACAGCAGAAGCAGCAGAGGCACAAACTGCATGACGAGAAGGGACAACGTAGAACACGTCTCTGTCCTGGCACATTTTCGTGTGCGATACTTCCCTCCGGGTCTTCGGGCCTTGCGAAGCCCTGTGTACTGCGAGCGCTGCTACTCGCAGCTGAGAAGGACCGTGGAGCTAGCGGCGAATTCGGAGAGCTCTTCGCTGCACTGCGCCGCTCGCAAGCGGCTTCGTTCTTCGCCTTCTGCCGTCCGGCGAGAGCTGAACTCCAGCGGTCAGTTGCAGCTCTGCCCAACAGCGTGTTCTCAGTTCTGCGGGCAAGCACGCCCTCTTGCCTTGGCCCCGAGAGCAAAGCCCCGAGCGAGCACTCGACTCAGTGCAATGCACCCAGAAGGACGCTCTCGCTCGTCTTTCAAGGAGCGATTCCTAACAGCAGAAGCAGCAGAGGCACAAACTGCATGACGAGAAGGGACAACGTAGAACACGTCTCTGTCCTGGCACATTTTCGTGTGCGATACTTCCCTCCGGGTCTTCGGGCCTTGCGAAGCCCTGTGTACTGCGAGCGCTGCTACTCGCAGCTGAGAAGGACCGTGGAGCTAGCGGCGAATTCGGAGAGCTCTTCGCTGCACTGCGCCGCTCGCAAGCGGCTTCGTTCTTCGCCTTCTGCCGTCCGGCGAGAGCTGAACTCCAGCGGTAAGTTTCAGCTCTGCCCAACAGCGTGTTCTCAGTTCTGCGGGCAAGCACGCCCTCTTGCCTTGGCCCCGAGAGCAAAGTCCCGAGCGAGCACTCGACTCAGTGCAATGCACCCGGAAGGACGCTCTCGCTCGCCTTTCAAGGAGCGATTCCTAACAGCAGAAGCAGCAGAGGCACAAACTGCATGACGAGAAGGGACAACGTAGAACACGTCTCTGTCCTGGCACATTTTCGTGTGCGATACTTCCCTCCGGGTCTTCGGGCCTTGCGAAGCCCTGTGTACTGCGAGCGCTGCTACTCGCAGCTGAGAAGGACCGTGGAGCTAGCGGCGAATTCGGAGAGCTCTTCGCTGCACTGCGCCGCTCGCAAGCGGCTTCGTTCTTCGCCTTCTGCCGTCCGGCGAGAGCTGAACTCCAGCGGTAAGTTTCAGCTCTGCCCAACAGCGTGTTCTCAGTTCTGCGGGCAAGCACGCCCTCTTGCCTTGGCCCCGAGAGCAAAGTCCCGAGCGAGCACTCGACTCAGTGCAATGCACCCGGAAGGACGCTCTCGCTCGCCTTTCAAGGAGCGATTCCTAACAGCAGAAGCAGCAGAGGCACAAACTGCATGACGAGAAGGGACAACGTAGAACACGTCTCTGTCCTGGCACATTTTCGTGTGCGATACTTCCCTCCGGGTCTTCGGGCCTTGCGAAGCCCTGTGTACTGCGAGCGCTGCTACTCGCAGCTGAGAAGGACCGTGGAGCTAGCGGCGAATTCGGAGAGCTCTTCGCTGCACTGCGCCGCTCGCAAGCGGCTTCGTTCTTCGCCTTCTGCCGTCCGGCGAGAGCTGAACTCCAGCGGTCAGTTGCAGCTCTGCCCAACAGCGTGTTCTCAGTTCTGCGGGCAAGCACGCCCTCTTGCCTTGGCCCCGAGAGCAAAGTCCCGAGCGAGCATTCGACTCAGTGCAATGCACCCGGAAGGACGCTCTCGCTCGTCTTTCAAGGAGCGATTACCTACAGCAGAAGCAGCAGAGGCACAAACTGCATGACGAGAAGGGACAACGTAGAACACGTCTCTGTCCTGGCACATTTTCGTGTGCGATACTTCCCTCCGGGTCTTCGGGCCTTGCGAAGCTCTGTGTACTGCGAGCGCTGCTACTCGCAGCTGAGAAGGACCGTGGAGCTAGCGGCGAATTCGGAGAGCTCTTCGCTGCACTGCGCCGCTCGCAAGCGGCTTCGTTCTTCGCCTTCTGCCGTCCGGCGAGAGCTGAACTCCAGCGGTCAGTTGCAGCTCTGACCAACAGCGTGTTCTCAGTTCTGCGGGCAAGCACGCCCTCTTGCCTTGGCCCCGAGAGCAAAGCCCCGAGCGAGCACTCGACTCAGTGCAATGCACCCAGAAGGACGCTCTCGCTCGTCTTTCAAGGAGCGATTCCTAACAGCAGAAGCAGCAGAGGCACAAACTGCATGACGAGAAGGGACAACGTAGAACACGTCTCTGTCCTGGCACATTTTCGTGTGCGATACTTCCCTCCGGGTCTTCGGGCCTTGCGAAGCCCTGTGTACTGCGAGCGCTGCTACTCGCAGCTGAGAAGGACCGTGGAGCTAGCGGCGAATTCGGAGAGCTCTTCGCTGCACTGCGCCGCTCGCAAGCGGCTTCGTTCTTCGCCTTCTGCCGTCCGGCGAGAGCTGAACTCCAGCGGTCAGTTGCAGCTCTGCCCAACAGCGTGTTCTCAGTTCTGCGGGCAAGCACGCCCTCTTGCCTTGGCCCCGAGAGCAAAGTCCCGAGCGAGCATTCGACTCAGTGCAATGCACCCGGAAGGACGCTCTCGCTCGTCTTTCAAGGAGCGATTCTTAACAGCAGAAGCAGCAGAGGCACAAACTGCATGACGAGAAGGGACAACGTAGAACACGTCTCTGTCCTGGCGCATTTTCGTGTGCGATACTTCCCTCCGGGTCTTCGGGCCTTGCGAAGCCCTGTGTACTGCGAGCGCTGCTACTCGCAGCTGAGAAGGACCGTGGAGCTAGCGGCGAATTCGGAGAGCTCTTCGCTGCACTGCGCCGCTCGCAAGCGGCTTCGTTCTTCGCCTTCTGCCGTCCGGCGAGAGCTGAACTCCAGCGGTAAGTTTCAGCTCTGCCCAACAGCGTCTTCTCAGTTCTGCGGGCAAGCACGCCCTCTTGCCTTGGCCCCGAGAGCAAAGTCCCGAGCGAGCATTCGACTCAGTGCAATGCACCCAGAAGGACGCTCTCGCTCGTCTTTCAAGGAGCGATTCCTAACAGCAGAAGCAGCAGAGGCACAAACTGCATGACGAGAAGGGACAACGTAGAACACGTCTCTGTCCTGGCACATTTTCGTGTGCGATACTTCCCTCCGGGTCTTCGGGCCTTGCGAAGCCCTGTGTACTGCGAGCGCTGCTACTCGCAGCTGAGAAGGACCGTGGAGCTAGCGGCGAATTCGGAGAGCTCTTCGCTGCACTGCGCCGCTCGCAAGCGGCTTCGTTCTTCGCCTTCTGCCGTCCGGCGAGAGCTGAACTCCAGCGGTCAGTTGCAGCTCTGCCCAACAGCGTGTTCTCAGTTCTGCGGGCAAGCACGCCCTCTTGCCTTGGCCCCGAGAGCAAAGTCCCGAGCGAGCATTCGACTCAGTGCAATGCACCCAGAAGGACGCTCTCGCTCGTCTTTCAAGGAGCGATTCCTAACAGCAGAAGCAGCAGAGGCACAAACTGCATGACGAGAAGGGACAACGTAGAACACGTCTCTGTCCTGGCACATTTTCGTGTGCGATACTTCCCTCCGGGTCTTCGGGCCTTGCGAAGCCCTGTGTACTGCGAGCGCTGCTACTCGCAGCTGAGAAGGACCGTGGAGCTAGCGGCGAATTCGGAGAGCTCTTCGCTGCACTGCGCCGCTCGCAAGCGGCTTCGTTCTTCGCCTTCTGCCGTCCGGCGAGAGCTGAACTCCAGCGGTCAGTTGCAGCTCTGACCAACAGCGTGTTCTCAGTTCTGCGGGCAAGCACGCCCTCTTGCCTTGGCCCCGAGAGCAAAGCCCCGAGCGAGCACTCGACTCAGTGCAATGCACCCAGAAGGACGCTCTCGCTCGCCTTTCAAGGAGCGATTCCTAACAGCAGAAGCAGCAGAGGCACAAACTGCATGACGAGAAGGGACAACGTAGAACACGTCTCTGTGCTGGCACATTTTCGTGTGCGATACTTCCCTCCGGGTCTTCGGGCCTTGCGAAGCCCTGTGTACTGCGAGCGCTGCTACTCGCAGCTGAGAAGGACCGTGGAGCTAGCGGCGAATTCGGAGAGCTCTTCGCTGCACTGCGCCGCTCGCAAGCGGCTTCGTTCTTCGCCTTTTGCCGTCCGGCGAGAGCTGAACTCCAGCGGTCAGTTGCAGCTCTGCCCAACAGCGTGTTCTCAGTTCTGCGGGCAAGCACGCCCTCTTGCCTTGGCCCCGAGAGCAAAGCCCCGAGCGAGCACTCGACTCAGTGCAATGCACCCGGAAGGACGCTCTCGCTCGCCTTTCAAGGAGCGATTCCTAACAGCAGAAGCAGCAGAGGCACAAACTGCATGACGAGAAGGGACAACGTAGAACACGTCTCTGTCCTGGCACATTTTCGTGTGCGATACTTCCCTCCGGGTCTTCGGGCCTTGCGAAGCCCTGTGTACTGCGAGCGCTGCTACTCGCAGCTGAGAAGGACCGTGGAGCTAGCGGCGAATTCGGAGAGCTCTTCGCTGCACTGCGCCGCTCGCAAGCGGCTTCGTTCTTCGCCTTCTGCCGTCCGGCGAGAGCTGAACTCCAGCGGTCAGTTGCAGCTCTGCCCAACAGCGTGTTCTCAGTTCTGCGGGCAAGCACGCCCTCTTGCCTTGGCCCCGAGAGCAAAGCCCCGAGCGAGCACTCGACTGAGTGCAATGCACCCGGAAGGACGCTCTCGCTCGCCTTTCAAGGAGCGATTCCTAACAGCAGAAGCAGCAGAGGCACAAACTGCATGACGAGAAGGGACAACGTAGAACACGTCTCTGTCCTGGCACATTTTCGTGTGCGATACTTCCCTCCGGCTCTTCGGGCCTTGCGAAGCCCTGTGTACTGCGAGCGCTGCTACTCGCAGCTGAGAAGGACCGTGGAGCTAGCGGCGAATTCGGAGAGCTCTTCGCTGCACTGCGCCGCTCGCAAGCGGCTTCGTTCTTCGCCTTCTGCCGTCCGGCGAGAGCTGAACTCCAGCGGTCAGTTGCAGCTCTGCCCAACAGCGTGTTCTCAGTTCTGCGGGCAAGCACGCCCTCTTGCCTTGGCCCCGAGAGCAAAGTCCCGAGCGAGCACTCGACTCAGTGCAATGCACCCGGAAGGACGCTCTCGCTCGCCTTTCAAGGAGCGATTCCTAACAGCAGAAGCAGCAGAGGCACAAACTGCATGACGAGAAGGGACAACGTAGAACACGTCTCTGTCCTGGCACATTTTCGTGTGCGATACTTCCCTCCGGGTCTTCGGGCCTTGCGAAGCCCTGTGTACTGCGAGCGCTGCTACTCGCAGCTGAGAAGGACCGTGGAGCTAGCGGCGAATTCGGAGAGCTCTTCGCTGCACTGCGCCGCTCGCAAGCGGCTTCGTTCTTCGCCTTCTGCCGTCCGGCGAGAGCTGAACTCCAGCGGTCAGTTGCAGCTCTGCCCAACAGCGTGTTCTCAGTTCTGCGGGCAAGCACGCCCTCTTGCCTTGGCCCCGAGAGCAAAGTCCCGAGCGAGCATTCGACTCAGTGCAATGCACCCGGAAGGACGCTCTCGCTCGTCTTTCAAGGAGCGATTACCTACAGCAGAAGCAGCAGAGGCACAAACTGCATGACGAGAAGGGACAACGTAGAACACGTCTCTGTCCTGGCACATTTTCGTGTGCGATACTTCCCTCCGGGTCTTCGGGCCTTGCGAAGCCCTGTGTACTGCGAGCGCTGCTACTCGCAGCTGAGAAGGACCGTGGAGCTAGCGGCGAATTCGGAGAGCTCTTCGCTGCACTGCGCCGCTCGCAAGCGGCTTCGTTCTTCGCCTTCTGCCGTCCGGCGAGAGCTGAACTCCAGCGGTCAGTTGCAGCTCTGCCCAACAGCGTGTTCTCAGTTCTGCGGGCAAGCACGCCCTCTTGCCTTGGCCCCGAGAGCAAAGCCCCGAGCGAGCACTCGACTCAGTGCAATGCACCCAGAAGGACGCTCTCGCTCGTCTTTCAAGGAGCGATTCCTAACAGCAGAAGCAGCAGAGGCACAAACTGCATGACGAGAAGGGACAACGTAGAACACGTCTCTGTCCTGGCACATTTCCGTGTGCGAAACTTCCCTCCGGGTCTTCGGGCCTTGCGAAGCCCTGTGTACTGCGAGCGCTGCTACTCGCAGCTGAGAAGGACCGTGGAGCTAGCGGCGAATTCGGAGAGCTCTTCGCTGCACTGCGCCGCTCGCAAGCGGCTTCGTTCTTCGCCTTCTGCCGTCCGGCGAGAGCTGAACTCCAGCGGTCAGTTGCAGCTCTGCCCAACAGCGTGTTCTCAGTTCTGCGGGCAAGCACGCCCTCTTGCCTTGGCCCCGAGAGCAAAGTCCCGAGCGAGCATTCGACTCAGTGCAATGCACCCGGAAGGACGCTCTCGCTCGCCTTTCAAGGAGCGATTCCTAACAGCAGAAGCAGCAGAGGCACAAACTGCATGACGAGAAGGGACAACGTAGAACACGTCTCTGTCCTGGCGCATTTTCGTGTGCGATACTTCCCTCCGGGTCTTCGGGCCTTGCGAAGCCCTGTGTACTGCGAGCGCTGCTACTCGCAGCTGAGAAGGACCGTGGAGCTAGCGGCGAATTCGGAGAGCTCTTCGCTGCACTGCGCCGCTCGCAAGCGGCTTCGTTCTTCGCCTTCTGCCGTCCGGCGAGAGCTGAACTCCAGCGGTCAGTTGCAGCTCTGCCCAACAGCGTGTTCTCAGTTCTGCGGGCAAGCACGCCCTCTTGCCTTGGCCCCGAGAGCAAAGCCCCGAGCGAGCACTCGACTCAGTGCAATGCACCCAGAAGGACGCTCTCGCTCGCCTTTCAAGGAGCGATTCCTAACAGCAGAAGCAGCAGAGGCACAAACTGCATGACGAGAAGGGACAACGTAGAACACGTCTCTGTCCTGGCACATTTTCGTGTGCGATACTTCCCTCCGGGTCTTCGGGCCTTGCGAAGCCCTGTGTACTGCGAGCGCTGCTACTCGCAGCTGAGAAGGACCGTGGAGCTAGCGGCGAATTCGGAGAGCTCTTCGCTGCACTGCGCCGCTCGCAAGCGGCTTCGTTCTTCGCCTTCTGCCGTCCGGCGAGAGCTGAACTCCAGCGGTCAGTTGCAGCTCTGCCCAACAGCGTGTTCTCAGTTCTGCGGGCAAGCACGCCCTCTTGCCTTGGCCCCGAGAGCAAAGTCCCGAGCGAGCACTCGACTCAGTGCAATGCACCCGGAAGGACGCTCTCGCTCGCCTTTCAAGGAGCGATTCCTAACAGCAGAAGCAGCAGAGGCACAAACTGCATGACGAGAAGGGACAACGTAGAACACGTCTCTGTCCTGGCACATTTTCGTGTGCGATACTTCCCTCCGGGTCTTCGGGCCTTGCGAAGCCCTGTGTACTGCGAGCGCTGCTACTCGCAGCTGAGAAGGACCGTGGAGCTAGCGGCGAATTCGGAGAGCTCTTCGCTGCACTGCGCCGCTCGCAAGCGGCTTCGTTCTTCGCCTTCTGCCGTCCGGCGAGAGCTGAACTCCAGCGGTCAGTTGCAGCTCTGCCCAACAGCGTGTTCTCAGTTCTGCGGGCAAGCACGCCCTCTTGCCTTGGCCCCGAGAGCAAAGTCCCGAGCGAGCACTCGACTCAGTGCAATGCACCCGGAAGGACGCTCTCGCTCGTCTTTCAAGGAGCGATTCCTAACAGCAGAAGCAGCAGAGGCACAAACTGCATGACGAGAAGGGACAACGTAGAACACGTCTCTGTCCTGGCGCATTTTCGTGTGCGATACTTCCCTCCGGGTCTTCGGGCCTTGCGAAGCCCTGTGTACTGCGAGCGCTGCTACTCGCAGCTGAGAAGGACCGTGGAGCTAGCGGCGAATTCGGAGAGCATTTCGCTGCACTGCGCCGCTCGCAAGCGGCTTCGTTCTTCGCCTTCTGCCGTCCGGCGAGAGCTGAACTCCAGCGGTCAGTTGCAGCTCTGCCCAACAGCGTGTTCTCAGTTCTGCGGGCAAGCACGCCCTCTTGCCTTGGCCCCGAGAGCAAAGCCCCGAGCGAGCACTCGACTCAGTGCAATGCACCCGGAAGGACGCTCTCGCTCGCCTTTCAAGGAGCGATTCCTAACAGCAGAAGCAGCAGAGGCACAAACTGCATGACGAGAAGGGACAACGTAGAACACGTCTCTGTCCTGGCACATTTTCGTGTGCGATACTTCCCTCCGGGTCTTCGGGCCTTGCGAAGCCCTGTGTACTGCGAGCGCTGCTACTCGCAGCTGAGAAGGACCGTGGAGCTAGCGGCGAATTCGGAGAGCTCTTCGCTGCACTGCGCCGCTCGCAAGCGGCTTCGTTCTTCGCCTTCTGCCGTCCGGCGAGAGCTGAACTCCAGCGGTCAGTTGCAGCTCTGACCAACAGCGTGTTCTCAGTTCTGCGGGCAAGCACGCCCTCTTGCCTTGGCCCCGAGAGCAAAGCCCCGAGCGAGCACTCGACTCAGTGCAATGCACCCGGAAGGACGCTCTCGCTCGCCTTTCAAGGAGCGATTCCTAACAGCAGAAGCAGCAGAGGCACAAACTGCATGACGAGAAGGGACAACGTAGAACACGTCTCTGTCCTGGCACATTTTCGTGTGCGATACTTCCCTCCGGGTCTTCGGGCCTTGCGAAGCCCTGTGTACTGCGAGCGCTGCTACTCGCAGCTGAGAAGGACCGTGGAGCTAGCGGCGAATTCGGAGAGCTCTTCGCTGCACTGCGCCGCTCGCAAGCGGCTTCGTTCTTCGCCTTCTGCCGTCCGGCGAGAGCTGAACTCCAGCGGTCAGTTGCAGCTCTGACCAACAGCGTGTTCTCAGTTCTGCGGGCAAGCACGCCCTCTTGCCTTGGCCCCGAGAGCAAAGCCCCGAGCGAGCACTCGACTCAGTGCAATGCACCCGGAAGGACGCTCTCGCTCGCCTTTCAAGGAGCGATTCCTAACAGCAGAAGCAGCAGAGGCACAAACTGCATGACGAGAAGGGACAACGTAGAACACGTCTCTGTCCTGGCACATTTTCGTGTGCGATACTTCCCTCCGGGTCTTCGGGCCTTGCGAAGCCCTGTGTACTGCGAGCGCTGCTACTCGCAGCTGAGAAGGACCGTGGAGCTAGCGGCGAATTCGGAGAGCTCTTCGCTGCACTGCGCCGCTCGCAAGCGGCTTCGTTCTTCGCCTTCTGCCGTCCGGCGAGAGCTGAACTCCAGCGGTCAGTTGCAGCTCTGACCAACAGCGTGTTCTCAGTTCTGCGGGCAAGCACGCCCTCTTGCCTTGGCCCCGAGAGCAAAGTCCCGAGCGAGCACTCGACTCAGTGCAATGCACCCGGAAGGACGCTCTCGCTCGCCTTTCAAGGAGCGATTCCTAACAGCAGAAGCAGCAGAGGCACAAACTGCATGACGAGAAGGGACAACGTAGAACACGTCTCTGTCCTGGCACATTTTCGTGTGCGATACTTCCCTCCGGGTCTTCGGGCCTTGCGAAGCCCTGTGTACTGCGAGCGCTGCTACTCGCAGCTGAGAAGGACCGTGGAGCTAGCGGCGAATTCGGAGAGCTCTTCGCTGCACTGCGCCGCTCGCAAGCGGCTTCGTTCTTCGCCTTCTGCCGTCCGGCGAGAGCTGAACTCCAGCGGTCAGTTGCAGCTCTGCCCAACAGCGTGTTCTCAGTTCTGCGGGCAAGCACGCCCTCTTGCCTTGGCCCCGAGAGCAAAGTCCCGAGCGAGCACTCGACTCAGTGCAATGCACCCAGAAGGACGCTCTCGCTCGCCTTTCAAGGAGCGATTCCTAACAGCAGAAGCAGCAGAGGCACAAACTGCATGACGAGAAGGGACAACGTAGAACACGTCTCTGTGCTGGCACATTTTCGTGTGCGATACTTCCCTCCGGGTCTTCGGGCCTTGCGAAGCCCTGTGTACTGCGAGCGCTGCTACTCGCAGCTGAGAAGGACCGTGGAGCTAGCGGCGAATTCGGAGAGCTCTTCGCTGCACTGCGCCGCTCGCAAGCGGCTTCGTTCTTCGCCTTCTGCCGTCCGGCGAGAGCTGAACTCCAGCGGTCAGTTTCAGCTCTGCCCAACAGCGTGTTCTCAGTTCTGCGGGCAAGCACGCCCTCTTGCCTTGGCCCCGAGAGCAAAGTCCCGAGCGAGCACTCGACTCAGTGCAATGCACCCGGAAGGACGCTCTCGCTCGCCTTTCAAGGAGCGATTCCTAACAGCAGAAGCAGCAGAGGCACAAACTGCATGACGAGAAGGGACAACGTAGAACACGTCTCTGTCCTGGCACATTTTCGTGTGCGATACTTCCCTCCGGGTCTTCGGGCCTTGCGAAGCCCTGTGTACTGCGAGCGCTGCTACTCGCAGCTGAGAAGGACCGTGGAGCTAGCGGCGAATTCGGAGAGCTCTTCGCTGCACTGCGCCGCTCGCAAGCGGCTTCGTTCTTCGCCTTCTGCCGTCCGGCGAGAGCTGAACTCCAGCGGTCAGTTGCAGCTCTGCCCAACAGCGTGTTCTCAGTTCTGCGGGCAAGCACGCCCTCTTGCCTTGGCCCCGAGAGCAAAGCCCCGAGCGAGCATTCGACTCAGTGCAATGCACCCAGAAGGACGCTCTCGCTCGCCTTTCAAGGAGCGATTCCTAACAGCAGAAGCAGCAGAGGCACAAACTGCATGACGAGAAGGGACAACGTAGAACACGTCTCTGTCCTGGCACATTTTCGTGTGCGATACTTCCCTCCGGGTCTTCGGGCCTTGCGAAGCCCTGTGTACTGCGAGCGCTGCTACTCGCAGCTGAGAAGGACCGTGGAGCTTGCGGCGAATTCGGAGAGCTCTTCGCTGCACTGCGCCGCTCGCAAGCGGCTTCGTTCTTCGCCTTCTGCCGTCCGGCGAGAGCTGAACTCCAGCGGTCAGTTGCAGCTCTGCCCAACAGCGTGTTCTCAGTTCTGCGGGCAAGCACGCCCTCTTGCCTTGGCCCCGAGAGCAAAGCCCCGAGCGAGCACTCGACTCAGTGCAATGCACCCGGAAGGACGCTCTCGCTCGCCTTTCAAGGAGCGATTCCTAACAGCAGAAGCAGCAGAGGCACAAACTGCATGACGAGAAGGGACAACGTAGAACACGTCTCTGTCCTGGCACATTTTCGTGTGCGATACTTCCCTCCGGGTCTTCGGGCCTTGCGAAGCCCTGTGTACTGCGAGCGCTGCTGCTCGCAGCTGAGAAGGACCGTGGAGCTAGCGGCGAATTCGGAGAGCTCTTCGCTGCACTGCGCCGCTCGCAAGCGGCTTCGTTCTTCGCCTTCTGCCGTCCGGCGAGAGCTGAACTCCAGCGGTCAGTTGCAGCTCTGCCCAACAGCGTGTTCTCAGTTCTGCGGGCAAGCACGCCCTCTTGCCTTGGCCCCGAGAGCAAAGCCCCGAGCGAGCACTCGACTCAGTGCAATGCACCCGGAAGGACGCTCTCGCTCGCCTTTCAAGGAGCGATTCCTAACAGCAGAAGCAGCAGAGGCACAAACTGCATGACGAGAAGGGACAACGTAGAACACGTCTCTGTCCTGGCACATTTTCGTGTGCGATACTTCCCTCCGGGTCTTCGGGCCTTGCGAAGCCCTGTGTACTGCGAGCGCTGCTACTCGCAGCTGAGAAGGACCGTGGAGCTAGCGGCGAATTCGGAGAGCTCTTCGCTGCACTGCGCCGCTCGCAAGCGGCTTCGTTCTTCGCCTTCTGCCGTCCGGCGAGAGCTGAACTCCAGCGGTCAGTTGCAGCTCTGCCCAACAGCGTGTTCTCAGTTCTGCGGGCAAGCACGCCCTCTTGCCTTGGCCCCGAGAGCAAAGCCCCGAGCGAGCACTCGACTCAGTGCAATGCACCCGGAAGGACGCTCTCGCTCGCCTTTCAAGGAGCGATTCCTAACAGCAGAAGCAGCAGAGGCACAAACTGCATGACGAGAAGGGACAACGTAGAACACGTCTCTGTCCTGGCACATTTTCGTGTGCGATACTTCCCTCCGGGTCTTCGGGCCTTGCGAAGCCCTGTGTACTGCGAGCGCTGCTACTCGCAGCTGAGAAGGACCGTGGAGCTAGCGGCGAATTCGGAGAGCTCTTCGCTGCACTGCGCCGCTCGCAAGCGGCTTCGTTCTTCGCCTTCTGCCGTCCGGCGAGAGCTGAACTCCAGCGGTCAGTTGCAGCTCTGCCCAACAGCGTGTTCTCAGTTCTGCGGGCAAGCACGCCCTCTTGCCTTGGCCCCGAGAGCAAAGCCCCGAGCGAGCACTCGACTCAGTGCAATGCACCCGGAAGGACGCTCTCGCTCGCCTTTCAAGGAGCGATTCCTAACAGCAGAAGCAGCAGAGGCACAAACTGACGAGAAGGGACAACGTAGAACACGTCTCTGTCCTGGCACATTTTCGTGTGCGATACTTCCCTCCGGGTCTTCGGGCCTTGCGAAGCCCTGTGTACTGCGAGCGCTGCTACTCGCAGCTGAGAAGGACCGTGGAGCTAGCGGCGAATTCGGAGAGCTCTTCGCTGCACTGCGCCGCTCGCAAGCGGCTTCGTTCTTCGCCTTCTGCCGTCCGGCGAGAGCTGAACTCCAGCGGTCAGTTGCAGCTCTGACCAACAGCGTGTTCTCAGTTCTGCGGGCAAGCACGCCCTCTTGCCTTGGCCCCGAGAGCAAAGTCCCGAGCGAGCACTCGACTCAGTGCAATGCACCCGGAAGGACGCTCTCGCTCGTCTTTCAAGGAGCGATTCCTAACAGCAGAAGCAGCAGAGGCACAAACTGCATGACGAGAAGGGACAACGTAGAACACGTCTCTGTCCTGGCACATTTTCGTGTGCGATACTTCCCTCCGGGTCTTCGGGCCTTGCGAAGCCCTGTGTACTGCGAGCGCTGCTACTCGCAGCTGAGAAGGACCGTGGAGCTAGCGGCGAATTCGGAGAGCTCTTCGCTGCACTGCGCCGCTCGCAAGCGGCTTCGTTCTTCGCCTTCTGCCGTCCGGCGAGAGCTGAACTCCAGCGGTCAGTTGCAGCTCTGCCCAACAGCGTGTTCTCAGTTCTGCGGGCAAGCACGCCCTCTTGCCTTGGCCCCGAGAGCAAAGTCCCGAGCGAGCACTCGACTCAGTGCAATGCACCCGGAAGGACGCTCTCGCTCGCCTTTCAAGGAGCGATTCCTAACAGCAGAAGCAGCAGAAGCACAAACTGCATGACGAGAAGGGACAACGTAGAACACGTCTCTGTCCTGGCACATTTTCGTGTGCGATACTTCCCTCCGGGTCTTCGGGCCTTGCGAAGCCCTGTGTACTGCGAGCGCTGCTACTCGCAGCTGAGAAGGACCGTGGAGCTAGCGGCGAATTCGGAGAGCTCTTCGCTGCACTGCGCCGCTCGCAAGCGGCTTCGTTCTTCGCCTTCTGCCGTCCGGCGAGAGCTGAACTCCAGCGGTCAGTTGCAGCTCTGCCCAACAGCGTGTTCTCAGTTCTGCGGGCAAGCACGCCCTCTTGCCTTGGCCCCGAGAGCAAAGCCCGAGCGAGCACTCGACTCAGTGCAATGCACCCGGAAGGACGCTCTCGCTCGCCTTTCAAGGAGCGATTCCTAACAGCAGAAGCAGCAGAGGCACAAACTGCATGACGAGAAGGGACAACGTAGAACACGTCTCTGTCCTGGCACATTTTCGTGTGCGATACTTCCCTCCGGGTCTTCGGGCCTTGCGAAGCCCTGTGTACTGCGAGCGCTGCTACTCGCAGCTGAGAAGGACCGTGGAGCTAGCGGCGAATTCGGAGAGCTCTTCGCTGCACTGCGCCGCTCGCAAGCGGCTTCGTTCTTCGCCTTCTGCCGTCCGGCGAGAGCTGAACTCCAGCGGTCAGTTGCAGCTCTGCCCAACAGCGTGTTCTCAGTTCTGCGGGCAAGCACGCCCTCTTGCCTTGGCCCCGAGAGCAAAGCCCCGAGCGAGCACTCGACTCAGTGCAATGCACCCGGAAGGACGCTCTCGCTCGCCTTTCAAGGAGCGATTCCTAACAGCAGAAGCAGCAGAGGCACAAACTGCATGACGAGAAGGGACAACGTAGAACACGTCTCTGTCCTGGCACATTTTCGTGTGCGATACTTCCCTCCGGGTCTTCGGGCCTTGCGAAGCCCTGTGTACTGCGAGCGCTGCTACTCGCAGCTGAGAAGGACCGTGGAGCTAGCGGCGAATTCGGAGAGCTCTTCGCTGCACTGCGCCGCTCGCAAGCGGCTTCGTTCTTCGCCTTCTGCCGTCCGGCGAGAGCTGAACTCCAGCGGTCAGTTGCAGCTCTGCCCAACAGCGTGTTCTCAGTTCTGCGGGCAAGCACGCCCTCTTGCCTTGGCCCCGAGAGCAAAGCCCCGAGCGAGCACTCGACTCAGTGCAATGCACCCGGAAGGACGCTCTCGCTCGCCTTTCAAGGAGCGATTCCTAACAGCAGAAGCAGCAGAGGCACAAACTGCATGACGAGAAGGGACAACGTAGAACACGTCTCTGTCCTGGCACATTTTCGTGTGCGATACTTCCCTCCGGGTCTTCGGGCCTTGCGAAGCCCTGTGTACTGCGAGCGCTGCTACTCGCAGCTGAGAAGGACCGTGGAGCTAGCGGCGAATTCGGAGAGCTCTTCGCTGCACTGCGCCGCTCGCAAGCGGCTTCGTTCTTCGCCTTCTGCCGTCCGGCGAGAGCTGAACTCCAGCGGTCAGTTGCAGCTCTGACCAACAGCGTGTTCTCAGTTCTGCGGGCAAGCACGCCCTCTTGCCTTGGCCCCGAGAGCAAAGCCCCGAGCGAGCACTCGACTCAGTGCAATGCACCCGGAAGGACGCTCTCGCTCGCCTTTCAAGGAGCGATTCCTAACAGCAGAAGCAGCAGAGGCACAAACTGCATGACGAGAAGGGACAACGTAGAACACGTCTCTGTCCTGGCACATTTTCGTGTGCGATACTTCCCTCCGGGTCTTCGGGCCTTGCGAAGCTCTGTGTACTGCGAGCGCTGCTACTCGCAGCTGAGAAGGACCGTGGAGCTAGCGGCGAATTCGGAGAGCTCTTCGCTGCACTGCGCCGCTCGCAAGCGGCTTCGTTCTTCGCCTTCTGCCGTCCGGCGAGAGCTGAACTCCAGCGGTAAGTTTCAGCTCTGCCCAACAGCGTGTTCTCAGTTCTGCGGGCAAGCACGCCCTCTTGCCTTGGCCCCGAGAGCAAAGTCCCGAGCGAGCACTCGACTCAGTGCAATGCACCCGGAAGGACGCTCTCGCTCGTCTTTCAAGGAGCGATTCCTAACAGCAGAAGCAGCAGAGGCACAAACTGCATGACGAGAAGGGACAACGTAGAACACGTCTCTGTCCTGGCACATTTTCGTGTGCGATACTTCCCTCCGGGTCTTCGGGCCTTGCGAAGCCCTGTGTACTGCGAGCGCTGCTACTCGCAGCTGAGAAGGACCGTGGAGCTAGCGGCGAATTCGGAGAGCTCTTCGCTGCACTGCGCCGCTCGCAAGCGGCTTCGTTCTTCGCCTTCTGCCGTCCGGCGAGAGCTGAACTCCAGCGGTCAGTTTCAGCTCTGCCCAACAGCGTGTTCTCAGTTCTGCGGGCAAGCACGCCCTCTTGCCTTGGCCCCGAGAGCAAAGTCCCGAGCGAGCACTCGACTCAGTGCAATGCACCCGGAAGGACGCTCTCGCTCGCCTTTCAAGGAGCGATTCCTAACAGCAGAAGCAGCAGAGGCACAAACTGCATGACGAGAAGGGACAACGTAGAACACGTCTCTGTCCTGGCACATTTTCGTGTGCGATACTTCCCTCCGGGTCTTCGGGCCTTGCGAAGCCCTGTGTACTGCGAGCGCTGCTCCTCGCAGCTGAGAAGGACCGTGGAGCTAGCGGCGAATTCGGAGAGCTCTTCGCTGCACTGCGCCGCTCGCAAGCGGCTTCGTTCTTCGCCTTCTGCCGTCCGGCGAGAGCTGAACTCCAGCGGTCAGTTGCAGCTCTGCCCAACAGCGTGTTCTCAGTTCTGCGGGCAAGCACGCCCTCTTGCCTTGGCCCCGAGAGCAAAGCCCCGAGCGAGCACTCGACTCAGTGCAATGCACCCGGAAGGACGCTCTCGCTCGCCTTTCAAGGAGCGATTCCTAACAGCAGAAGCAGCAGAGGCACAAACTGCATGACGAGAAGGGACAACGTAGAACACGTCTCTGTCCTGGCACATTTTCGTGTGCGATACTTCCCTCCGGGTCTTCGGGCCTTGCGAAGCCCTGTGTACTGCGAGCGCTGCTACTCGCAGCTGAGAAGGACCGTGGAGCTAGCGGCGAATTCGGAGAGCTCTTCGCTGCACTGCGCCGCTCGCAAGCGGCTTCGTTCTTCGCCTTCTGCCGTCCGGCGAGAGCTGAACTCCAGCGGTCAGTTGCAGCTCTGCCCAACAGCGTGTTCTCAGTTCTGCGGGCAAGCACGCCCTCTTGCCTTGGCCCCGAGAGCAAAGCCCCGAGCGAGCACTCGACTCAGTGCAATGCACCCGGAAGGACGCTCTCGCTCGCCTTTCAAGGAGCGATTCCTAACAGCAGAAGCAGCAGAGGCACAAACTGCATGACGAGAAGGGACAACGTAGAACACGTCTCTGTCCTGGCACATTTTCGTGTGCGATACTTCCCTCCGGGTCTTCGGGCCTTGCGAAGCCCTGTGTACTGCGAGCGCTGCTACTCGCAGCTGAGAAGGACCGTGGAGCTAGCGGCGAATTCGGAGAGCTCTTCGCTGCACTGCGCCGCTCGCAAGCGGCTTCGTTCTTCGCCTTCTGCCGTCCGGCGAGAGCTGAACTCCAGCGGTCAGTTGCAGCTCTGCCCAACAGCGTGTTCTCAGTTCTGCGGGCAAGCACGCCCTCTTGCCTTGGCCCCGAGAGCAAAGCCCCGAGCGAGCACTCGACTCAGTGCAATGCACCCAGAAGGACGCTCTCGCTCGCCTTTCAAGGAGCGATTCCTAACAGCAGAAGCAGCAGAGGCACAAACTGCATGACGAGAAGGGACAACGTAGAACACGTCTCTGTCCTGGCACATTTTCGTGTGCGATACTTCCCTCCGGGTCTTCGGGCCTTGCGAAGCCCTGTGTACTGCGAGCGCTGCTACTCGCAGCTGAGAAGGACCGTGGAGCTTGCGGCGAATTCGGAGAGCTCTTCGCTGCACTGCGCCGCTCGCAAGCGGCTTCGTTCTTCGCCTTCTGCCGTCCGGCGAGGGCTGAACTCCAGCGGTCAGTTGCAGCTCTGACCAACAGCGTGTTCTCAGTTCTGCGGGCAAGCACGCCCTCTTGCCTTGGCCCCGAGTGCAAAGTCCCGAGCGAGCACTCGACTCAGTGCAATGCACCCGGAAGGACGCTCTCGCTCGCCTTTCAAGGAGCGATTCCTAACAGCAGAAGCAGCAGAGGCACAAACTGCATGACGAGAAGGGACAACGTAGAACACGTCTCTGTCCTGGCACATTTTCGTGTGCGATACTTCCCTCCGGGTCTTCGGGCCTTGCGAAGCCCTGTGTACTGCGAGCGCTGCTACTCGCAGCTGAGAAGGACCGTGGAGCTAGCGGCGAATTCGGAGAGCTCTTCGCTGCACTGCGCCGCTCGCAAGCGGCTTCGTTCTTCGCCTTCTGCCGTCCGGCGAGAGCTGAACTCCAGCGGTAAGTTTCAGCTCTGCCCAACAGCGTGTTCTCAGTTCTGCGGGCAAGCACGCCCTCTTGCCTTGGCCCCGAGAGCAAAGCCCCGAGCGAGCACTCGACTCAGTGCAATGCACCCGGAAGGACGCTCTCGCTCGCCTTTCAAGGAGCGATTCCTAACAGCAGAAGCAGCAGAGGCACAAACTGCATGACGAGAAGGGACAACGTAGAACACGTCTCTGTCCTGGCACATTTTCGTGTGCGATACTTCCCTCCGGGTCTTCGGGCCTTGCGAAGCCCTGTGTACTGCGAGCGCTGCTACTCGCAGCTGAGAAGGACCGTGGAGCTAGCGGCGAATTCGGAGAGCTCTTCGCTGCACTGCGCCGCTCGCAAGCGGCTTCGTTCTTCGCCTTCTGCCGTCCGGCGAGAGCTGAACTCCAGCGGTCAGTTGCAGCTCTGACCAACAGCGTGTTCTCAGTTCTGCGGGCAAGCACGCCCTCTTGCCTTGGCCCCGAGAGCAAAGCCCCGAGCGAGCACTCGACTCAGTGCAATGCACCCGGAAGGACGCTCTCGCTCGCCTTTCAAGGAGCGATTCCTAACAGCAGAAGCAGCAGAGGCACAAACTGCATGACGAGAAGGGACAACGTAGAACACGTCTCTGTCCTGGCACATTTTCGTGTGCGATACTTCCCTCCGGGTCTTCGGGCCTTGCGAAGCCCTGTGTACTGCGAGCGCTGCTACTCGCAGCTGAGAAGGACCGTGGAGCTAGCGGCGAATTCGGAGAGCTCTTCGCTGCACTGCGCCGCTCGCAAGCGGCTTCGTTCTTCGCCTTCTGCCGTCCGGCGAGAGCTGAACTCCAGCGGTCAGTTTCAGCTCTGCCCAACAGCGTGTTCTCAGTTCTGCGGGCAAGCACGCCCTCTTGCCTTGGCCCCGAGAGCAAAGTCCCGAGCGAGCACTCGACTCAGTGCAATGCACCCGGAAGGACGCTCTCGCTCGCCTTTCAAGGAGCGATTCCTAACAGCAGAAGCAGCAGAGGCACAAACTGCATGACGAGAAGGGACAACGTAGAACACGTCTCTGTCCTGGCACATTTTCGTGTGCGATACTTCCCTCCGGGTCTTCGGGCCTTGCGAAGCCCTGTGTACTGCGAGCGCTGCTACTCGCAGCTGAGAAGGACCGTGGAGCTAGCGGCGAATTCGGAGAGCTCTTCGCTGCACTGCGCCGCTCGCAAGCGGCTTCGTTCTTCGCCTTCTGCCGTCCGGCGAGAGCTGAACTCCAGCGGTCAGTTGCAGCTCTGCCCAACAGCGTGTTCTCAGTTCTGCGGGCAAGCACGCCCTCTTGCCTTGGCCCCGAGAGCAAAGCCCCGAGCGAGCACTCGACTCAGTGCAATGCACCCGGAAGGACGCTCTCGCTCGCCTTTCAAGGAGCGATTCCTAACAGCAGAAGCAGCAGAGGCACAAACTGCATGACGAGAAGGGACAACGTAGAACACGTCTCTGTCCTGGCACATTTTCGTGTGCGATACTTCCCTCCGGGTCTTCGGGCCTTGCGAAGCCCTGTGTACTGCGAGCGCTGCTACTCGCAGCTGAGAAGGACCGTGGAGCTAGCGGCGAATTCGGAGAGCTCTTCGCTGCACTGCGCCGCTCGCAAGCGGCTTCGTTCTTCGCCTTCTGCCGTCCGGCGAGAGCTGAACTCCAGCGGTAAGTTTCAGCTCTGCCCAACAGCGTGTTCTCAGTTCTGCGGGCAAGCACGCCCTCTTGCCTTGGCCCCGAGAGCAAAGTCCCGAGCGAGCACACGACTCAGTGCAATGCACCCGGAAGGACGCTCTCGCTCGCCTTTCAAGGAGCGATTCCTAACAGCAGAAGCAGCAGAGGCACAAACTGCATGACGAGAAGGGACAACGTAGAACACGTCTCTGTCCTGGCACATTTTCGTGTGCGATACTTCCCTCCGGGTCTTCGGGCCTTGCGAAGCCCTGTGTACTGCGAGCGCTGCTACTCGCAGCTGAGAAGGACCGTGGAGCTAGCGGCGAATTCGGAGAGCTCTTCGCTGCACTGCGCCGCTCGCAAGCGGCTTCGTTCTTCGCCTTCTGCCGTCCGGCGAGAGCTGAACTCCAGCGGTAAGTTTCAGCTCTGCCCAACAGCGTGTTCTCAGTTCTGCGGGCAAGCACGCCCTCTTGCCTTGGCCCCGAGAGCAAAGTCCCGAGCGAGCACTCGACTCAGTGCAATGCACCCGGAAGGACGCTCTCGCTCGCCTTTCAAGGAGCGATTCCTAACAGCAGAAGCAGCAGAGGCACAAACTGCATGACGAGAAGGGACAACGTAGAACACGTCTCTGTCCTGGCACATTTTCGTGTGCGATACTTCCCTCCGGGTCTTCGGGCCTTGCGAAGCCCTGTGTACTGCGAGCGCTGCTACTCGCAGCTGAGAAGGACCGTGGAGCTAGCGGCGAATTCGGAGAGCTCTTCGCTGCACTGCGCCGCTCGCAAGCGGCTTCGTTCTTCGCCTTCTGCCGTCCGGCGAGAGCTGAACTCCAGCGGTCAGTTTCAGCTCTGCCCAACAGCGTGTTCTCAGTTCTGCGGGCAAGCACGCCCTCTTGCCTTGGCCCCGAGAGCAAAGCCCCGAGCGAGCACTCGACTCAGTGCAATGCACCCGGAAGGACGCTCTCGCTCGCCTTTCAAGGAGCGATTCCTAACAGCAGAAGCAGCAGAGGCACAAACTGCATGACGAGAAGGGACAACGTAGAACACGTCTCTGTCCTGGCACATTTTCGTGTGCGATACTTCCCTCCGGGTCTTCGGGCCTTGCGAAGCCCTGTGTACTGCGAGCGCTGCTACTCGCAGCTGAGAAGGACCGTGGAGCTAGCGGCGAATTCGGAGAGCTCTTCGCTGCACTGCGCCGCTCGCAAGCGGCTTCGTTCTTCGCCTTCTGCCGTCCGGCGAGAGCTGAACTCCAGCGGTCAGTTGCAGCTCTGACCAACAGCGTGTTCTCAGTTCTGCGGGCAAGCACGCCCTCTTGCCTTGGCCCCGAGAGCAAAGCCCCGAGCGAGCACTCGACTCAGTGCAATGCACCCGGAAGGACGCTCTCGCTCGCCTTTCAAGGAGCGATTCCTAACAGCAGAAGCAGCAGAGGCACAAACTGCATGACGAGAAGGGACAACGTAGAACACGTCTCTGTCCTGGCACATTTTCGTGTGCGATACTTCCCTCCGGGTCTTCGGGCCTTGCGAAGCCCTGTGTACTGCGAGCGCTGCTACTCGCAGCTGAGAAGGACCGTGGAGCTAGCGGCGAATTCGGAGAGCTCTTCGCTGCACTGCGCCGCTCGCAAGCGGCTTCGTTCTTCGCCTTCTGCCGTCCGGCGAGAGCTGAACTCCAGCGGTAAGTTTCAGCTCTGCCCAACAGCGTGTTCTCAGTTCTGCGGGCAAGCACGCCCTCTTGCCTTGGCCCCGAGAGCAAAGTCCCGAGCGAGCACTCGACTCAGTGCAATGCACCCGGAAGGACGCTCTCGCTCGCCTTTCAAGGAGCGATTCCTAACAGCAGAAGCAGCAGAGGCACAAACTGCATGACGAGAAGGGACAACGTAGAACACGTCTCTGTCCTGGCACAATTTCGTGTGCGATACTTCCCTCCGGGTCTTCGGGCCTTGCGAAGCCCTGTGTACTGCGAGCGCTGCTACTCGCAGCTGAGAAGGACCGTGGAGCTAGCGGCGAATTCGGAGAGCTCTTCGCTGCACTGCGCCGCTCGCAAGCGGCTTCGTTCTTCGCCTTCTGCCGTCCGGCGAGAGCTGAACTCCAGCGGTAAGTTTCAGCTCTGCCCAACAGCGTGTTCTCAGTTCTGCGGGCAAGCACGCCCTCTTGCCTTGGCCCCGAGAGCAAAGTCCCGAGCGAGCACTCGACTCAGTGCAATGCACCCGGAAGGACGCTCTCGCTCGCCTTTCAAGGAGCGATTCCTAACAGCAGAAGCAGCAGAGGCACAAACTGCATGACGAGAAGGGACAACGTAGAACACGTCTCTGTCCTGGCACATTTTCGTGTGCGATACTTCCCTCCGGGTCTTCGGGCCTTGCGAAGCCCTGTGTACTGCGAGCGCTGCTACTCGCAGCTGAGAAGGACCGTGGAGCTAGCGGCGAATTCGGAGAGCTCTTCGCTGCACTGCGCCGCTCGCAAGCGGCTTCGTTCTTCGCCTTCTGCCGTCCGGCGAGAGCTGAACTCCAGCGGTCAGTTTCAGCTCTGCCCAACAGCGTGTTCTCAGTTCTGCGGGCAAGCACGCCCTCTTGCCTTGGCCCCGAGAGCAAAGCCCCGAGCGAGCACTCGACTCAGTGCAATGCACCCGGAAGGACGCTCTCGCTCGCCTTTCAAGGAGCGATTCCTAACAGCAGAAGCAGCAGAGGCACAAACTGCATGACGAGAAGGGACAACGTAGAACACGTCTCTGTCCTGGCACATTTTCGTGTGCGATACTTCCCTCCGGGTCTTCGGGCCTTGCGAAGCCCTGTGTACTGCGAGCGCTGCTACTCGCAGCTGAGAAGGACCGTGGAGCTAGCGGCGAATTCGGAGAGCTCTTCGCTGCACTGCGCCGCTCGCAAGCGGCTTCGTTCTTCGCCTTCTGCCGTCCGGCGAGAGCTGAACTCCAGCGGTCAGTTGCAGCTCTGACCAACAGCGTGTTCTCAGTTCTGCGGGCAAGCACGCCCTCTTGCCTTGGCCCCGAGAGCAAAGCCCCGAGCGAGCACTCGACTCAGTGCAATGCACCCGGAAGGACGCTCTCGCTCGCCTTTCAAGGAGCGATTCCTAACAGCAGAAGCAGCAGAGGCACAAACTGCATGACGAGAAGGGACAACGTAGAACACGTCTCTGTCCTGGCACATTTTCGTGTGCGATACTTCCCTCCGGGTCTTCGGGCCTTGCGAAGCCCTGTGTACTGCGAGCGCTGCTACTCGCAGCTGAGAAGGACCGTGGAGCTAGCGGCGAATTCGGAGAGCTCTTCGCTGCACTGCGCCGCTCGCAAGCGGCTTCGTTCTTCGCCTTCTGCCGTCCGGCGAGAGCTGAACTCCAGCGGTCAGTTGCAGCTCTGCCCAACAGCGTGTTCTCAGTTCTGCGGGCAAGCACGCCCTCTTGCCTTGGCCCCGAGAGCAAAGCCCCGAGCGAGCACTCGACTCAGTGCAATGCACCCGGAAGGACGCTCTCGCTCGCCTTTCAAGGAGCGATTCCTAACAGCAGAAGCAGCAGAGGCACAAACTGCATGACGAGAAGGGACAACGTAGAACACGTCTCTGTCCTGGCACATTTTCGTGTGCGATACTTCCCTCCGGGTCTTCGGGCCTTGCGAAGCCCTGTGTACTGCGAGCGCTGCTACTCGCAGCTGAGAAGGACCGTGGAGCTAGCGGCGAATTCGGAGAGCTCTTCGCTGCACTGCGCCGCTCGCAAGCGGCTTCGTTCTTCGCCTTCTGCCGTCCGGCGAGAGCTGAACTCCAGCGGTCAGTTGCAGCTCTGCCCAACAGCGTGTTCTCAGTTCTGCGGGCAAGCACGCCCTCTTGCCTTGGCCCCGAGAGCAAAGCCCCGAGCGAGCACTCGACTCAGTGCAATGCACCCAGAAGGACGCTCTCGCTCGCCTTTCAAGGAGCGATTCCTAACAGCAGAAGCAGCAGAGGCACAAACTGCATGACGAGAAGGGACAACGTAGAACACGTCTCTGTCCTGGCACATTTTCGTGTGCGATACTTCCCTCCGGGTCTTCGGGCCTTGCGAAGCCCTGTGTACTGCGAGCGCTGCTACTCGCAGCTGAGAAGGACCGTGGAGCTAGCGGCGAATTCGGAGAGCTCTTCGCTGCACTGCGCCGCTCGCAAGCGGCTTCGTTCTTCGCCTTCTGCCGTCCGGCGAGAGCTGAACTCCAGCGGTCAGTTGCAGCTCTGACCAACAGCGTGTTCTCAGTTCTGCGGGCAAGCACGCCCTCTTGCCTTGGCCCCGAGAGCAAAGCCCCGAGCGAGCACTCGACTCAGTGCAATGCACCCAGAAGGACGCTCTCGCTCGCCTTTCAAGGAGCGATTCCTAACAGCAGAAGCAGCAGAGGCACAAACTGCATGACGAGAAGGGACAACGTAGAACACGTCTCTGTCCTGGCACATTTTCGTGTGCGATACTTCCCTCCGGGTCTTCGGGCCTTGCGAAGCCCTGTGTACTGCGAGCGCTGCTACTCGCAGCTGAGAAGGACCGTGGAGCTAGCGGCGAATTCGGAGAGCTCTTCGCTGCACTGCGCCGCTCGCAAGCGGCTTCGTTCTTCGCCTTCTGCCGTCCGGCGAGAGCTGAACTCCAGCGGTCAGTTGCAGCTCTGCCCAACAGCGTGTTCTCAGTTCTGCGGGCAAGCACGCCCTCTTGCCTTGGCCCCGAGAGCAAAGCCCCGAGCGAGCACTCGACTCAGTGCAATGCACCCAGAAGGACGCTCTCGCTCGTCTTTCAAGGAGCGATTCCTAACAGCAGAAGCAGCAGAGGCACAAACTGCATGACGAGAAGGGACAACGTAGAACACGTCTCTGTCCTGGCACATTTTCGTGTGCGATACTTCCCTCCGGGTCTTCGGGCCTTGCGAAGCCCTGTGTACTGCGAGCGCTGCTACTCGCAGCTGAGAAGGACCGTGGAGCTAGCGGCGAATTCGGAGAGCTCTTCGCTGCACTGCGCCGCTCGCAAGCGGCTTCGTTCTTCGCCTTCTGCCGTCCGGCGAGAGCTGAACTCCAGCGGTAAGTTTCAGCTCTGCCCAACAGCGTGTTCTCAGTTCTGCGGGCAAGCACGCCCTCTTGCCTTGGCCCCGAGAGCAAAGTCCCGAGCGAGCACTCGACTCAGTGCAATGCACCCGGAAGGACGCTCTCGCTCGCCTTTCAAGGAGCGATTCCTAACAGCAGAAGCAGCAGAGGCACAAACTGCATGACGAGAAGGGACAACGTAGAACACGTCTCTGTGCTGGCACATTTTCGTGTGCGATACTTCCCTCCGGGTCTTCGGGCCTTGCGAAGCCCTGTGTACTGCGAGCGCTGCTACTCGCAGCTGAGAAGGACCGTGGAGCTAGCGGCGAATTCGGAGAGCTCTTCGCTGCACTGCGCCGCTCGCAAGCGGCTTCGTTCTTCGCCTTCTGCCGTCCGGCGAGAGCTGAACTCCAGCGGTAAGTTTCAGCTCTGCCCAACAGCGTGTTCTCAGTTCTGCGGGCAAGCACGCCCTCTTGCCTTGGCCCCGAGAGCAAAGTCCCGAGCGAGCACTCGACTCAGTGCAATGCACCCGGAAGGACGCTCTCGCTCGCCTTTCAAGGAGCGATTCCTAACAGCAGAAGCAGCAGAGGCACAAACTGCATGACGAGAAGGGACAACGTAGAACACGTCTCTGTCCTGGCACATTTTCGTGTGCGATACTTCCCTCCGGGTCTTCGGGCCTTGCGAAGCCCTGTGTACTGCGAGCGCTGCTACTCGCAGCTGAGAAGGACCGTGGAGCTAGCGGCGAATTCGGAGAGCTCTTCGCTGCACTGCGCCGCTCGCAAGCGGCTTCGTTCTTCGCCTTCTGCCGTCCGGCGAGAGCTGAACTCCAGCGGTCAGTTTCAGCTCTGCCCAACAGCGTGTTCTCAGTTGTGCGGGCAAGCACGCCCTCTTGCCTTGGCCCCGAGAGCAAAGTCCCGAGCGAGCATTCGACTCAGTGCAATGCACCCGGAAGGACGCTCTCGCTCGTCTTTCAAGGAGCGATTACCTACAGCAGAAGCAGCAGAGGCACAAACTGCATGACGAGAAGGGACAACGTAGAACACGTCTCTGTCCTGGCACATTTTCGTGTGCGATACTTCCCTCCGGGTCTTCGGGCCTTGCGAAGCTCTGTGTACTGCGAGCGCTGCTACTCGCAGCTGAGAAGGACCGTGGAGCTAGCGGCGAATTCGGAGAGCTCTTCGCTGCACTGCGCCGCTCGCAAGCGGCTTCGTTCTTCGCCTTCTGCCGTCCGGCGAGAGCTGAACTCCAGCGGTCAGTTGCAGCTCTGACCAACAGCGTGTTCTCAGTTCTGCGGGCAAGCACGCCCTCTTGCCTTGGCCCCGAGAGCAAAGCCCCGAGCGAGCACTCGACTCAGTGCAATGCACCCAGAAGGACGCTCTCGCTCGTCTTTCAAGGAGCGATTCCTAACAGCAGAAGCAGCAGAGGCACAAACTGCATGACGAGAAGGGACAACGTAGAACACGTCTCTGTCCTGGCACATTTTCGTGTGCGATACTTCCCTCCGGGTCTTCGGGCCTTGCGAAGCCCTGTGTACTGCGAGCGCTGCTACTCGCAGCTGAGAAGGACCGTGGAGCTAGCGGCGAATTCGGAGAGCTCTTCGCTGCACTGCGCCGCTCGCAAGCGGCTTCGTTCTTCGCCTTCTGCCGTCCGGCGAGAGCTGAACTCCAGCGGTCAGTTGCAGCTCTGCCCAACAGCGTGTTCTCAGTTCTGCGGGCAAGCACGCCCTCTTGCCTTGGCCCCGAGAGCAAAGTCCCGAGCGAGCATTCGACTCAGTGCAATGCACCCGGAAGGACGCTCTCGCTCGTCTTTCAAGGAGCGATTCTTAACAGCAGAAGCAGCAGAGGCACAAACTGCATGACGAGAAGGGACAACGTAGAACACGTCTCTGTCCTGGCGCATTTTCGTGTGCGATACTTCCCTCCGGGTCTTCGGGCCTTGTGAAGCCCTGTGTACTGCGAGCGCTGCTACTCGCAGCTGAGAAGGACCGTGGAGCTAGCGGCGAATTCGGAGAGCTCTTCGCTGCACTGCGCCGCTCGCAAGCGGCTTCGTTCTTCGCCTTCTGCCGTCCGGCGAGAGCTGAACTCCAGCGGTAAGTTTCAGCTCTGCCCAACAGCGTGTTCTCAGTTCTGCGGGCAAGCACGCCCTCTTGCCTTGGCCCCGAGAGCAAAGTCCCGAGCGAGCACTCGACTCAGTGCAATGCACCCGGAAGGACGCTCTCGCTCGCCTTTCAAGGAGCGATTCCTAACAGCAGAAGCAGCAGAGGCACAAACTGCATGACGAGAAGGGACAACGTAGAACACGTCTCTGTCCTGGCACATTTTCGTGTGCGATACTTCCCTCCGGGTCTTCGGGCCTTGCGAAGCCCTGTGTACTGCGAGCGCTGCTACTCGCAGCTGAGAAGGACCGTGGAGCTAGCGGCGAATTCGGAGAGCTCTTCGCTGCACTGCGCCGCTCGCAAGCGGCTTCGTTCTTCGCCTTCTGCCGTCCGGCGAGAGCTGAACTCCAGCGGTCAGTTGCAGCTCTGCCCAACAGCGTGTTCTCAGTTCTGCGGGCAAGCACGCCCTCTTGCCTTGGCCCCGAGAGCAAAGCCCCGAGCGAGCACTCGACTCAGTGCAATGCACCCGGAAGGACGCTCTCGCTCGCCTTTCAAGGAGCGATTCCTAACAGCAGAAGCAGCAGAGGCACAAACTGCATGACGAGAAGGGACAACGTAGAACACGTCTCTGTCCTGGCACATTTTCGTGTGCGATACTTCCCTCCGGGTCTTCGGGCCTTGCGAAGCCCTGTGTACTGCGAGCGCTGCTACTCGCAGCTGAGAAGGACCGTGGAGCTAGCGGCGAATTCGGAGAGCTCTTCGCTGCACTGCGCCGCTCGCAAGCGGCTTCGTTCTTCGCCTTCTGCCGTCCGGCGAGAGCTGAACTCCAGCGGTCAGTTGCAGCTCTGACCAACAGCGTGTTCTCAGTTCTGCGGGCAAGCACGCCCTCTTGCCTTGGCCCCGAGAGCAAAGCCCCGAGCGAGCACTCGACTCAGTGCAATGCACCCGGAAGGACGCTCTCGCTCGCCTTTCAAGGAGCGATTCCTAACAGCAGAAGCAGCAGAGGCACAAACTGCATGACGAGAAGGGACAACGTAGAACACGTCTCTGTCCTGGCACATTTTCGTGTGCGATACTTCCCTCCGGGTCTTCGGGCCTTGCGAAGCCCTGTGTACTGCGAGCGCTGCTACTCGCAGCTGAGAAGGACCGTGGAGCTAGCGGCGAATTCGGAGAGCTCTTCGCTGCACTGCGCCGCTCGCAAGCGGCTTCGTTCTTCGCCTTCTGCCGTCCGGCGAGAGCTGAACTCCAGCGGTCAGTTGCAGCTCTGCCCAACAGCGTGTTCTCAGTTCTGCGGGCAAGCACGCCCTCTTGCCTTGGCCCCGAGAGCAAAGCCCCGAGCGAGCACTCGACTCAGTGCAATGCACCCGGAAGGACGCTCTCGCTCGCCTTTCAAGGAGCGATTCCTAACAGCAGAAGCAGCAGAGGCACAAACTGCATGACGAGAAGGGACAACGTAGAACACGTCTCTGTCCTGGCACATTTTCGTGTGCGATACTTCCCTCCGGGTCTTCGGGCCTTGCGAAGCCCTGTGTACTGCGAGCGCTGCTACTCGCAGCTGAGAAGGACCGTGGAGCTAGCGGCGAATTCGGAGAGCTCTTCGCTGCACTGCGCCGCTCGCAAGCGGCTTCGTTCTTCGCCTTCTGCCGTCCGGCGAGAGCTGAACTCCAGCGGTAAGTTTCAGCTCTGCCCAACAGCGTGTTCTCAGTTCTGCGGGCAAGCACGCCCTCTTGCCTTGGCCCCGAGAGCAAAGTCCCGAGCGAGCACTCGACTCAGTGCAATGCACCCGGAAGGACGCTCTCGCTCGCCTTTCAAGGAGCGATTCCTAACAGCAGAAGCAGCAGAGGCACAAACTGCATGACGAGAAGGGACAACGTAGAACACGTCTCTGTCCTGGCACATTTTCGTGTGCGATACTTCCCTCCGGGTCTTCGGGCCTTGCGAAGCCCTGTGTACTGCGAGCGCTGCTACTCGCAGCTGAGAAGGACCGTGGAGCTAGCGGCGAATTCGGAGAGCTCTTCGCTGCACTGCGCCGCTCGCAAGCGGCTTCGTTCTTCGCCTTCTGCCGTCCGGCGAGAGCTGAACTCCAGCGGTAAGTTTCAGCTCTGCCCAACAGCGTGTTCTCAGTTCTGCGGGCAAGCACGCCCTCTTGCCTTGGCCCCGAGAGCAAAGTCCCGAGCGAGCACTCGACTCAGTGCAATGCACCCGGAAGGACGCTCTCGCTCGCCTTTCAAGGAGCGATTCCTAACAGCAGAAGCAGCAGAGGCACAAACTGCATGACGAGAAGGGACAACGTAGAACACGTCTCTGTCCTGGCACATTTTCGTGTGCGATACTTCCCTCCGGGTCTTCGGGCCTTGCGAAGCCCTGTGTACTGCGAGCGCTGCTACTCGCAGCTGAGAAGGACCGTGGAGCTAGCGGCGAATTCGGAGAGCTCTTCGCTGCACTGCGCCGCTCGCAAGCGGCTTCGTTCTTCGCCTTCTGCCGTCCGGCGAGAGCTGAACTCCAGCGGTCAGTTTCAGCTCTGCCCAACAGCGTGTTCTCAGTTCTGCGGGCAAGCACGCCCTCTTGCCTTGGCCCCGAGAGCAAAGCCCCGAGCGAGCACTCGACTCAGTGCAATGCACCCGGAAGGACGCTCTCGCTCGCCTTTCAAGGAGCGATTCCTAACAGCAGAAGCAGCAGAGGCACAAACTGCATGACGAGAAGGGACAACGTAGAACACGTCTCTGTCCTGGCACATTTTCGTGTGCGATACTTCCCTCCGGGTCTTCGGGCCTTGCGAAGCCCTGTGTACTGCGAGCGCTGCTACTCGCAGCTGAGAAGGACCGTGGAGCTAGCGGCGAATTCGGAGAGCTCTTCGCTGCACTGCGCCGCTCGCAAGCGGCTTCGTTCTTCGCCTTCTGCCGTCCGGCGAGAGCTGAACTCCAGCGGTCAGTTGCAGCTCTGACCAACAGCGTGTTCTCAGTTCTGCGGGCAAGCACGCCCTCTTGCCTTGGCCCCGAGAGCAAAGCCCCGAGCGAGCACTCGACTCAGTGCAATGCACCCGGAAGGACGCTCTCGCTCGCCTTTCAAGGAGCGATTCCTAACAGCAGAAGCAGCAGAGGCACAAACTGCATGACGAGAAGGGACAACGTAGAACACGTCTCTGTCCTGGCACATTTTCGTGTGCGATACTTCCCTCCGGGTCTTCGGGCCTTGCGAAGCCCTGTGTACTGCGAGCGCTGCTACTCGCAGCTGAGAAGGACCGTGGAGCTAGCGGCGAATTCGGAGAGCTCTTCGCTGCACTGCGCCGCTCGCAAGCGGCTTCGTTCTTCGCCTTCTGCCGTCCGGCGAGAGCTGAACTCCAGCGGTAAGTTTCAGCTCTGCCCAACAGCGTGTTCTCAGTTCTGCGGGCAAGCACGCCCTCTTGCCTTGGCCCCGAGAGCAAAGCCCCGAGCGAGCACTCGACTCAGTGCAATGCACCCGGAAGGACGCTCTCGCTCGCCTTTCAAGGAGCGATTCCTAACAGCAGAAGCAGCAGAGGCACAAACTGCATGACGAGAAGGGACAACGTAGAACACGTCTCTGTCCTGGCACAATTTCGTGTGCGATACTTCCCTCCGGGTCTTCGGGCCTTGCGAAGCCCTGTGTACTGCGAGCGCTGCTACTCGCAGCTGAGAAGGACCGTGGAGCTAGCGGCGAATTCGGAGAGCTCTTCGCTGCACTGCGCCGCTCGCAAGCGGCTTCGTTCTTCGCCTTCTGCCGTCCGGCGAGAGCTGAACTCCAGCGGTAAGTTTCAGCTCTGCCCAACAGCGTGTTCTCAGTTCTGCGGGCAAGCACGCCCTCTTGCCTTGGCCCCGAGAGCAAAGTCCCGAGCGAGCACTCGACTCAGTGCAATGCACCCGGAAGGACGCTCTCGCTCGCCTTTCAAGGAGCGATTCCTAACAGCAGAAGCAGCAGAGGCACAAACTGCATGACGAGAAGGGACAACGTAGAACACGTCTCTGTCCTGGCACATTTTCGTGTGCGATACTTCCCTCCGGGTCTTCGGGCCTTGCGAAGCCCTGTGTACTGCGAGCGCTGCTACTCGCAGCTGAGAAGGACCGTGGAGCTAGCGGCGAATTCGGAGAGCTCTTCGCTGCACTGCGCCGCTCGCAAGCGGCTTCGTTCTTCGCCTTCTGCCGTCCGGCGAGAGCTGAACTCCAGCGGTCAGTTTCAGCTCTGCCCAACAGCGTGTTCTCAGTTCTGCGGGCAAGCACGCCCTCTTGCCTTGGCCCCGAGAGCAAAGCCCCGAGCGAGCACTCGACTCAGTGCAATGCACCCGGAAGGACGCTCTCGCTCGCCTTTCAAGGAGCGATTCCTAACAGCAGAAGCAGCAGAGGCACAAACTGCATGACGAGAAGGGACAACGTAGAACACGTCTCTGTCCTGGCACATTTTCGTGTGCGATACTTCCCTCCGGGTCTTCGGGCCTTGCGAAGCCCTGTGTACTGCGAGCGCTGCTACTCGCAGCTGAGAAGGACCGTGGAGCTAGCGGCGAATTCGGAGAGCTCTTCGCTGCACTGCGCCGCTCGCAAGCGGCTTCGTTCTTCGCCTTCTGCCGTCCGGCGAGAGCTGAACTCCAGCGGTCAGTTGCAGCTCTGACCAACAGCGTGTTCTCAGTTCTGCGGGCAAGCACGCCCTCTTGCCTTGGCCCCGAGAGCAAAGCCCCGAGCGAGCACTCGACTCAGTGCAATGCACCCGGAAGGACGCTCTCGCTCGCCTTTCAAGGAGCGATTCCTAACAGCAGAAGCAGCAGAGGCACAAACTGCATGACGAGAAGGGACAACGTAGAACACGTCTCTGTCCTGGCACATTTTCGTGTGCGATACTTCCCTCCGGGTCTTCGGGCCTTGCGAAGCCCTGTGTACTGCGAGCGCTGCTACTCGCAGCTGAGAAGGACCGTGGAGCTAGCGGCGAATTCGGAGAGCTCTTCGCTGCACTGCGCCGCTCGCAAGCGGCTTCGTTCTTCGCCTTCTGCCGTCCGGCGAGAGCTGAACTCCAGCGGTCAGTTGCAGCTCTGACCAACAGCGTGTTCTCAGTTCTGCGGGCAAGCACGCCCTCTTGCCTTGGCCCCGAGAGCAAAGCCCCGAGCGAGCACTCGACTCAGTGCAATGCACCCAGAAGGACGCTCTCGCTCGCCTTTCAAGGAGCGATTCCTAACAGCAGAAGCAGCAGAGGCACAAACTGCATGACGAGAAGGGACAACGTAGAACACGTCTCTGTGCTGGCACATTTTCGTGTGCGATACTTCCCTCCGGGTCTTCGGGCCTTGCGAAGCCCTGTGTACTGCGAGCGCTGCTACTCGCAGCTGAGAAGGACCGTGGAGCTAGCGGCGAATTCGGAGAGCTCTTCGCTGCACTGCGCCGCTCGCAAGCGGCTTCGTTCTTCGCCTTCTGCCGTCCGGCGAGAGCTGAACTCCAGCGGTCAGTTGCAGCTCTGCCCAACAGCGTGTTCTCAGTTCTGCGGGCAAGCACGCCCTCTTGCCTTGGCCCCGAGAGCAAAGCCCCGAGCGAGCATTCGACTCAGTGCAATGCACCCGGAAGGACGCTCTCGCTCGCCTTTCAAGGAGCGATTCCTAACAGCAGAAGCAGCAGAGGCACAAACTGCATGACGAGAAGGGACAACGTAGAACACGTCTCTGTCCTGGCGCATTTTCGTGTGCGATACTTCCCTCCGGGTCTTCGGGCCTTGCGAAGCCCTGTGTACTGCGAGCGCTGCTACTCGCAGCTGAGAAGGACCGTGGAGCTAGCGGCGAATTCGGAGAGCTCTTCGCTGCACTGCGCCGCTCGCAAGCGGCTTCGTTCTTCGCCTTCTGCCGTCCGGCGAGAGCTGAACTCCAGCGGTCAGTTGCAGCTCTGCCCAACAGCGTGTTCTCAGTTCTGCGGGCAAGCACGCCCTCTTGCCTTGGCCCCGAGAGCAAAGCCCCGAGCGAGCACTCGACTCAGTGCAATGCACCCAGAAGGACGCTCTCGCTCGCCTTTCAAGGAGCGATTCCTAACAGCAGAAGCAGCAGAGGCACAAACTGCATGACGAGAAGGGACAACGTAGAACACGTCTCTGTGCTGGCACATTTTCGTGTGCGATACTTCCCTCCGGGTCTTCGGGCCTTGCGAAGCCCTGTGTACTGCGAGCGCTGCTACTCGCAGCTGAGAAGGACCGTGGAGCTAGCGGCGAATTCGGAGAGCTCTTCGCTGCACTGCGCCGCTCGCAAGCGGCTTCGTTCTTCGCCTTCTGCCGTCCGGCGAGAGCTGAACTCCAGCGGTCAGTTGCAGCTCTGCCCAACAGCGTGTTCTCAGTTCTGCGGGCAAGCACGCCCTCTTGCCTTGGCCCCGAGAGCAAAGCCCCGAGCGAGCACTCGACTCAGTGCAATGCACCCAGAAGGACGCTCTCGCTCGTCTTTCAAGGAGCGATTCCTAACAGCAGAAGCAGCAGAGGCACAAACTGCATGACGAGAAGGGACAACGTAGAACACGTCTCTGTCCTGGCACATTTTCGTGTGCGATACTTCCCTCCGGGTCTTCGGGCCTTGCGAAGCCCTGTGTACTGCGAGCGCTGCTACTCGCAGCTGAGAAGGACCGTGGAGCTAGCGGCGAATTCGGAGAGCTCTTCGCTGCACTGCGCCGCTCGCAAGCGGCTTCGTTCTTCGCCTTCTGCCGTCCGGCGAGAGCTGAACTCCAGCGGTAAGTTTCAGCTCTGCCCAACAGCGTGTTCTCAGTTCTGCGGGCAAGCACGCCCTCTTGCCTTGGCCCCGAGAGCAAAGTCCCGAGCGAGCACTCGACTCAGTGCAATGCACCCGGAAGGACGCTCTCGCTCGCCTTTCAAGGAGCGATTCCTAACAGCAGAAGCAGCAGAGGCACAAACTGCATGACGAGAAGGGACAACGTAGAACACGTCTCTGTCCTGGCACATTTTCGTGTGCGATACTTCCCTCCGGGTCTTCGGGCCTTGCGAAGCCCTGTGTACTGCGAGCGCTGCTACTCGCAGCTGAGAAGGACCGTGGAGCTAGCGGCGAATTCGGAGAGCTCTTCGCTGCACTGCGCCGCTCGCAAGCGGCTTCGTTCTTCGCCTTCTGCCGTCCGGCGAGAGCTGAACTCCAGCGGTAAGTTTCAGCTCTGCCCAACAGCGTGTTCTCAGTTCTGCGGGCAAGCACGCCCTCTTGCCTTGGCCCCGAGAGCAAAGTCCCGAGCGAGCACTCGACTCAGTGCAATGCACCCGGAAGGACGCTCTCGCTCGCCTTTCAAGGAGCGATTCCTAACAGCAGAAGCAGCAGAGGCACAAACTGCATGACGAGAAGGGACAACGTAGAACACGTCTCTGTCCTGGCACATTTTCGTGTGCGATACTTCCCTCCGGGTCTTCGGGCCTTGCGAAGCCCTGTGTACTGCGAGCGCTGCTACTCGCAGCTGAGAAGGACCGTGGAGCTAGCGGCGAATTCGGAGAGCTCTTCGCTGCACTGCGCCGCTCGCAAGCGGCTTCGTTCTTCGCCTTCTGCCGTCCGGCGAGAGCTGAACTCCAGCGGTCAGTTTCAGCTCTGCCCAACAGCGTGTTCTCAGTTCTGCGGGCAAGCACGCCCTCTTGCCTTGGCCCCGAGAGCAAAGTCCCGAGCGAGCATTCGACTCAGTGCAATGCACCCGGAAGGACGCTCTCGCTCGTCTTTCAAGGAGCGATTACCTACAGCAGAAGCAGCAGAGGCACAAACTGCATGACGAGAAGGGACAACGTAGAACACGTCTCTGTCCTGGCACATTTTCGTGTGCGATACTTCCCTCCGGGTCTTCGGGCCTTGCGAAGCCCTGTGTACTGCGAGCGCTGCTACTCGCAGCTGAGAAGGACCGTGGAGCTAGCGGCGAATTCGGAGAGCTCTTCGCTGCACTGCGCCGCTCGCAAGCGGCTTCGTTCTTCGCCTTCTGCCGTCCGGCGAGAGCTGAACTCCAGCGGTCAGTTGCAGCTCTGACCAACAGCGTGTTCTCAGTTCTGCGGGCAAGCACGCCCTCTTGCCTTGGCCCCGAGAGCAAAGCCCCGAGCGAGCACTCGACTCAGTGCAATGCACCCGGAAGGACGCTCTCGCTCGCCTTTCAAGGAGCGATTCCTAACAGCAGAAGCAGCAGAGGCACAAACTGCATGACGAGAAGGGACAACGTAGAACACGTCTCTGTCCTGGCACATTTTCGTGTGCGATACTTCCCTCCGGGTCTTCGGGCCTTGCGAAGCCCTGTGTACTGCGAGCGCTGCTACTCGCAGCTGAGAAGGACCGTGGAGCTAGCGGCGAATTCGGAGAGCTCTTCGCTGCACTGCGCCGCTCGCAAGCGGCTTCGTTCTTCGCCTTCTGCCGTCCGGCGAGAGCTGAACTCCAGCGGTCAGTTGCAGCTCTGACCAACAGCGTGTTCTCAGTTCTGCGGGCAAGCACGCCCTCTTGCCTTGGCCCCGAGAGCAAAGCCCCGAGCGAGCACTCGACTCAGTGCAATGCACCCAGAAGGACGCTCTCGCTCGCCTTTCAAGGAGCGATTCCTAACAGCAGAAGCAGCAGAGGCACAAACTGCATGACGAGAAGGGACAACGTAGAACACGTCTCTGTGCTGGCACATTTTCGTGTGCGATACTTCCCTCCGGGTCTTCGGGCCTTGCGAAGCCCTGTGTACTGCGAGCGCTGCTACTCGCAGCTGAGAAGGACCGTGGAGCTAGCGGCGAATTCGGAGAGCTCTTCGCTGCACTGCGCCGCTCGCAAGCGGCTTCGTTCTTCGCCTTCTGCCGTCCGGCGAGAGCTGAACTCCAGCGGTCAGTTGCAGCTCTGCCCAACAGCGTGTTCTCAGTTCTGCGGGCAAGCACGCCCTCTTGCCTTGGCCCCGAGAGCAAAGCCCCGAGCGAGCATTCGACTCAGTGCAATGCACCCGGAAGGACGCTCTCGCTCGCCTTTCAAGGAGCGATTCCTAACAGCAGAAGCAGCAGAGGCACAAACTGCATGACGAGAAGGGACAACGTAGAACACGTCTCTGTCCTGGCGCATTTTCGTGTGCGATACTTCCCTCCGGGTCTTCGGGCCTTGCGAAGCCCTGTGTACTGCGAGCGCTGCTACTCGCAGCTGAGAAGGACCGTGGAGCTAGCGGCGAATTCGGAGAGCTCTTCGCTGCACTGCGCCGCTCGCAAGCGGCTTCGTTCTTCGCCTTCTGCCGTCCGGCGAGAGCTGAACTCCAGCGGTCAGTTGCAGCTCTGCCCAACAGCGTGTTCTCAGTTCTGCGGGCAAGCACGCCCTCTTGCCTTGGCCCCGAGAGCAAAGCCCCGAGCGAGCACTCGACTCAGTGCAATGCACCCAGAAGGACGCTCTCGCTCGCCTTTCAAGGAGCGATTCCTAACAGCAGAAGCAGCAGAGGCACAAACTGCATGACGAGAAGGGACAACGTAGAACACGTCTCTGTGCTGGCACATTTTCGTGTGCGATACTTCCCTCCGGGTCTTCGGGCCTTGCGAAGCCCTGTGTACTGCGAGCGCTGCTACTCGCAGCTGAGAAGGACCGTGGAGCTAGCGGCGAATTCGGAGAGCTCTTCGCTGCACTGCGCCGCTCGCAAGCGGCTTCGTTCTTCGCCTTCTGCCGTCCGGCGAGAGCTGAACTCCAGCGGTCAGTTGCAGCTCTGCCCAACAGCGTGTTCTCAGTTCTGCGGGCAAGCACGCCCTCTTGCCTTGGCCCCGAGAGCAAAGCCCCGAGCGAGCACTCGACTCAGTGCAATGCACCCAGAAGGACGCTCTCGCTCGTCTTTCAAGGAGCGATTCCTAACAGCAGAAGCAGCAGAGGCACAAACTGCATGACGAGAAGGGACAACGTAGAACACGTCTCTGTCCTGGCACATTTTCGTGTGCGATACTTCCCTCCGGGTCTTCGGGCCTTGCGAAGCCCTGTGTACTGCGAGCGCTGCTACTCGCAGCTGAGAAGGACCGTGGAGCTAGCGGCGAATTCGGAGAGCTCTTCGCTGCACTGCGCCGCTCGCAAGCGGCTTCGTTCTTCGCCT
The DNA here is from genome assembly GCF_052056855.1 of Sturnus vulgaris. Classification (NCBI taxonomy): domain Eukaryota; kingdom Metazoa; phylum Chordata; class Aves; order Passeriformes; family Sturnidae; genus Sturnus; species Sturnus vulgaris. The sequence goes on from NW_028276601.1 coordinate 85,673, forward strand.
TCTGCCGTCCGGCGAGAGCTGAACTCCAGCGGTAAGTTTCAGCTCTGCCCAACAGCGTGTTCTCAGTTCTGCGGGCAAGCACGCCCTCTTGCCTTGGCCCCGAGAGCAAAGTCCCGAGCGAGCACTCGACTCAGTGCAATGCACCCGGAAGGACGCTCTCGCTCGCCTTTCAAGGAGCGATTCCTAACAGCAGAAGCAGCAGAGGCACAAACTGCATGACGAGAAGGGACAACGTAGAACACGTCTCTGTCCTGGCACATTTTCGTGTGCGATACTTCCCTCCGGGTCTTCGGGCCTTGCGAAGCCCTGTGTACTGCGAGCGCTGCTACTCGCAGCTGAGAAGGACCGTGGAGCTAGCGGCGAATTCGGAGAGCTCTTCGCTGCACTGCGCCGCTCGCAAGCGGCTTCGTTCTTCGCCTTCTGCCGTCCGGCGAGAGCTGAACTCCAGCGGTAAGTTTCAGCTCTGCCCAACAGCGTGTTCTCAGTTCTGCGGGCAAGCACGCCCTCTTGCCTTGGCCCCGAGAGCAAAGTCCCGAGCGAGCACTCGACTCAGTGCAATGCACCCGGAAGGACGCTCTCGCTCGCCTTTCAAGGAGCGATTCCTAACAGCAGAAGCAGCAGAGGCACAAACTGCATGACGAGAAGGGACAACGTAGAACACGTCTCTGTCCTGGCACATTTTCGTGTGCGATACTTCCCTCCGGGTCTTCGGGCCTTGCGAAGCCCTGTGTACTGCGAGCGCTGCTACTCGCAGCTGAGAAGGACCGTGGAGCTAGCGGCGAATTCGGAGAGCTCTTCGCTGCACTGCGCCGCTCGCAAGCGGCTTCGTTCTTCGCCTTCTGCCGTCCGGCGAGAGCTGAACTCCAGCGGTAAGTTTCAGCTCTGCCCAACAGCGTGTTCTCAGTTCTGCGGGCAAGCACGCCCTCTTGCCTTGGCCCCGAGAGCAAAGTCCCGAGCGAGCACTCGACTCAGTGCAATGCACCCGGAAGGACGCTCTCGCTCGCCTTTCAAGGAGCGATTCCTAACAGCAGAAGCAGCAGAGGCACAAACTGCATGACGAGAAGGGACAACGTAGAACACGTCTCTGTCCTGGCACATTTTCGTGTGCGATACTTCCCTCCGGGTCTTCGGGCCTTGCGAAGCCCTGTGTACTGCGAGCGCTGCTACTCGCAGCTGAGAAGGACCGTGGAGCTAGCGGCGAATTCGGAGAGCTCTTCGCTGCACTGCGCCGCTCGCAAGCGGCTTCGTTCTTCGCCTTCTGCCGTCCGGCGAGAGCTGAACTCCAGCGGTAAGTTTCAGCTCTGCCCAACAGCGTGTTCTCAGTTCTGCGGGCAAGCACGCCCTCTTGCCTTGGCCCCGAGAGCAAAGTCCCGAGCGAGCACTCGACTCAGTGCAATGCACCCGGAAGGACGCTCTCGCTCGCCTTTCAAGGAGCGATTCCTAACAGCAGAAGCAGCAGAGGCACAAACTGCATGACGAGAAGGGACAACGTAGAACACGTCTCTGTCCTGGCACATTTTCGTGTGCGATACTTCCCTCCGGGTCTTCGGGCCTTGCGAAGCCCTGTGTACTGCGAGCGCTGCTACTCGCAGCTGAGAAGGACCGTGGAGCTAGCGGCGAATTCGGAGAGCTCTTCGCTGCACTGCGCCGCTCGCAAGCGGCTTCGTTCTTCGCCTTCTGCCGTCCGGCGAGAGCTGAACTCCAGCGGTCAGTTTCAGCTCTGCCCAACAGCGTGTTCTCAGTTCTGCGGGCAAGCACGCCCTCTTGCCTTGGCCCCGAGAGCAAAGTCCCGAGCGAGCATTCGACTCAGTGCAATGCACCCGGAAGGACGCTCTCGCTCGTCTTTCAAGGAGCGATTACCTACAGCAGAAGCAGCAGAGGCACAAACTGCATGACGAGAAGGGACAACGTAGAACACGTCTCTGTCCTGGCACATTTTCGTGTGCGATACTTCCCTCCGGGTCTTCGGGCCTTGCGAAGCCCTGTGTACTGCGAGCGCTGCTACTCGCAGCTGAGAAGGACCGTGGAGCTAGCGGCGAATTCGGAGAGCTCTTCGCTGCACTGCGCCGCTCGCAAGCGGCTTCGTTCTTCGCCTTCTGCCGTCCGGCGAGAGCTGAACTCCAGCGGTCAGTTGCAGCTCTGACCAACAGCGTGTTCTCAGTTCTGCGGGCAAGCACGCCCTCTTGCCTTGGCCCCGAGAGCAAAGCCCCGAGCGAGCACTCGACTCAGTGCAATGCACCCGGAAGGACGCTCTCGCTCGCCTTTCAAGGAGCGATTCCTAACAGCAGAAGCAGCAGAGGCACAAACTGCATGACGAGAAGGGACAACGTAGAACACGTCTCTGTCCTGGCACATTTTCGTGTGCGATACTTCCCTCCGGGTCTTCGGGCCTTGCGAAGCCCTGTGTACTGCGAGCGCTGCTACTCGCAGCTGAGAAGGACCGTGGAGCTAGCGGCGAATTCGGAGAGCTCTTCGCTGCACTGCGCCGCTCGCAAGCGGCTTCGTTCTTCGCCTTCTGCCGTCCGGCGAGAGCTGAACTCCAGCGGTCAGTTGCAGCTCTGACCAACAGCGTGTTCTCAGTTCTGCGGGCAAGCACGCCCTCTTGCCTTGGCCCCGAGAGCAAAGCCCCGAGCGAGCACTCGACTCAGTGCAATGCACCCAGAAGGACGCTCTCGCTCGCCTTTCAAGGAGCGATTCCTAACAGCAGAAGCAGCAGAGGCACAAACTGCATGACGAGAAGGGACAACGTAGAACACGTCTCTGTGCTGGCACATTTTCGTGTGCGATACTTCCCTCCGGGTCTTCGGGCCTTGCGAAGCCCTGTGTACTGCGAGCGCTGCTACTCGCAGCTGAGAAGGACCGTGGAGCTAGCGGCGAATTCGGAGAGCTCTTCGCTGCACTGCGCCGCTCGCAAGCGGCTTCGTTCTTCGCCTTCTGCCGTCCGGCGAGAGCTGAACTCCAGCGGTCAGTTGCAGCTCTGCCCAACAGCGTGTTCTCAGTTCTGCGGGCAAGCACGCCCTCTTGCCTTGGCCCCGAGAGCAAAGCCCCGAGCGAGCATTCGACTCAGTGCAATGCACCCGGAAGGACGCTCTCGCTCGCCTTTCAAGGAGCGATTCCTAACAGCAGAAGCAGCAGAGGCACAAACTGCATGA